>NC_083586.1:46882783-47182783 GCF_027579695.1 Neoarius graeffei | reverse complement strand
TCTCCTCGATAGTTCTTCTACATATGGAACACATAGCAGTGCATTTTTTACCCACTGCACGAGAAGTCTGTATAAGCAAAGCAGACAATCCTAGAGGCTTCTCTCCAAGCATTTTAGCTCCACGAACGTTAGTTTGTTCCTGAACAGGATGTATGAGCAGGTGAATGTGCATTCTCTTGCACGAAATTAGTATAAAAATGAATGTAGATATAAATATGCCAAATTGTTATGGCATGTTACAAAAAATAAAGAAAAAATCCACGTCCTCGTCTCCAATTTACGAGTCCAAGTCATCAGTGCTCAAGTCCAAGTCAAGTCACGAGTCCTTAAAATTAGGGCACGAGTCAGATTCAAGTAATACAAGCCTGGAACCATCTGTAAAAAAAAATCTTATCTTGAACAGTGAGAGCAGAATACTGTCAGCCCTTTCGAACGCGAACTTATCAAGCTACGGACACCTCATCTCACTGACTTATTACCTATTTATTAGCAGGAGGAAACAACTCTGTAACTACATCACATGCTGATTCCATCATGCTTATTAAACATCTGATTGGCTTCAGATGAGCCTGTTTGTATTGATTAGATGAGAAACGTCCTCCTAGCAAAACAGCAATCAGTAAGCAATTACCAGCATCATGACTCATTAATTATTTCATCATGAACTAAATTGTTGTTTGGATGGAAAACAGATCATGGCTTATTTGAAATGAATCCTTGATGGTTTGGAAGGAGTACACGTCAAAACAGAAAAGAATCGTAACAAGATTTCTGATTGTTCGAATGAAATCTGTTTGCCAAGGAGCTACTATAATCCTCTGACAGTCAGAGCAGCCATCTGTAGCCTGTAATAAGAACATTTTCAGTAATGCGTTCAGTAATTTGACAAGTAAAAGACTTTGCTTTTATCACATGGCTTAAAACTAAATCAGAAGACTCCTTGGCCTATATGCTGCTCCGCTGTAATGATCTCAGGACTCTAATCTGTAAACTCAGGTTTGTGGTTAAGTGCCGTCCCAGAGGACGCAATGATGAAAGAGATGAAAATGATTTTAAGTTTCTCTGCCAGGCATTAAAGGAAATCGTCAGCCTGAAACACATGAAATATTTTCTACTGAAATATTTGCGACGTGTTTATCCAACCTGGTGTTGATTAGTATGGTATTCTTGTTATTCCTGTGAGAAGTCGGAGCTTGTCTGGCAGTCTGATAACACAGGGCGATATTGCTAGCGCAGTTACAATCGTGTTTAACAGGAGGATAAACAGGAAGTGAAGCACTAATTTTATGAGGTAGGAGATAAGTCGAGGGCTGTGTCCGAAATCGCTCACTCATTCACTACTCCCTATTCACTATCTAGGGAATTACTATATAGAGGACTGTATAGTGAGCTCATTGGTAAAATGAAAAAAAAACAACAACCCCACTTTCGGACACTACTCCACCGCGCTGTTATTTACGTCATTACCAGGCTTTCGTCTAAACCGGGGAACAGGGGCGCTGCGCCCTCTTACTCTCGGCGTGCGCCCCCTTACCGAAATGCCGATTGAACCCCAAGTCACACTTGGGCCATGCACTTATATGCTACTGCACAACATGCAATCTTTCTCAAAACGATCTTTTCTCCGTGAAAACATCCCAGCAACACCGCGTGACAATGTGTCTGATCATCAAATACGTTATAATTACTCCAAAAATATTCCAGTCATAGAAGACACACCGCCAGACGGTGCAAAAACAATCCAAATTGGTGTTTTCCAGACTGAGGCGCCATGTTGTTTAGTTGTTTACTTGTCGCGGCTGCTCTCGCGAGATTTGACATGGGTTACATACAAGGTCAGCTGACTTGAAGAGCGAGATTTCTCGAGACTGAATGACCTTTCACCCACCGGCGCGGGAGCTTTTGACAGAAGTAGTTCCCGAGTTGTTTTTGTTGACACTTGGGCATTTAAAGATGTCATCCCGCGGCACGAAACGGAAGAAAGCCAAAGACTGTCCGGGGCAGAAGAAGATTACGTCTTTCTTTTTCAATGTTGACAGACAATTTGTTACAATTTCCCTCTCAGATAGCCTCAGAATGTCCCATTGTAGCCTCAATTTTTCAAAGGCTTCGCACGGCGGGGGGGACGGACAACCGGCACCATCCCCCCCCCCGCTTCGCTCCCTCGCCATGGTGAGCGCCCTCAGACTAAATTTTTTCTAGAAAAAACCCTGATTACTGTCGCACAATTAAAACGTGCCAGATCAGTCAGCTGGTGGGTTTTCAAAATAATAAATACACGCATGTACTTTTGTGATAAATCCATATTATACTGAGCGTATAATTTCCCACACTAATGAATACAAAGTACTTTATGTCTGCTGCATCTTTCAGTTCTTTTAAATCAAGGCTGAATATTTTCTGCTTCGCCGCTGCCTTTTATTAAATCAAATTTGAGGCTTTTGATTAATTTCTCGCTCCGGACACTAACTTTTATTGTTGTATTTTAACTGTCTTATCCTATTTTAGCTTATTTTCTATTCTCTTACTATTTTTAATTGTACTCGAATGTCCGTTTATAATGTGTTTCTTCCTCCGTCCATTCACTCCAGCACAATCTTTTTTTTCTTTTAGCGTGACCGCAATACATGATGGTATACATTGCTTGGTTAGTGACCATCGGTTGTACACTGCTTTTCACGGTGCATTGTGGGATACTATGAGTCCACTATATAGGGTGTAATAATTCTCACTATTGAGGTATTTCACCCACGTGACCAAGTCATGTGATGCTGCCATTTTGGACGGCACGGCTCGAATCAGTTTGAATGCGAGGAAGGCGACAAACGAAAAACATAAAAGAAAAAGGAGCGAGATGCAGAAAATACCTTCACTATCCAGCGACGTAGGGCATTTACAGGGCGAGCAGAGGGAGAGGTATTTGCAAAAATTGAGGTTAGCAGGCTTAGAGAACGACGTTTACCTGCTTCCATCAGGATTGTTCACTGACGTACGGAAGTACACGAAGCCCTCGTCTTTACCTGACTTCGGCCCACATGATCTGTATACCTATGTCGTTAAAAACCCATCGCCATACACAGGTATTGATCTGAAAGCGTATACGAGTTAGGATACCTACAAATATTTTGTGTCAGGCTGGGTAACATGCCTACATCAGCGGGTCGTCCCTGGAGCCGGTGGTCGCCATCTTATTACAGCTAAGGTTTGTTCACATTTTCATTTACTTTCGGTCCTCAGGATAAACAAAATGTTATTAAATGTCATTGAAATAACTTCTTAGTCTGTTGAGACATGGCCCGTTATAAATTTGCTGTTACCAGGCAATGACCAAGAACTGTATTATTAGGGTCGGTGTAGTTGTAGCAGTGTATTAGCAACTAGCTGTTAGCACTAGCTAATGTCAACAACATCATAGCTGGTATGTTACTGTAGCAATGTTTACGTTCAGTCATTTGGATGACTGTTAAAACCTTTCAGTCTCAAGTTTTTCCTTTACTGGATTTACTAGTTTACTGAGCCAGTGCGCGCTAGCCGGCAAGCTGGCCGGCCAGCGCGCGCTAGCTCAGTAAACTAGTAAATCCAGTAAAGGAAAAACTTGAGACTGAAAGGTTTTAACAGTCATCCAAATGACTGAACGTAAACATTGCTACAGTAACATACCAGCTACTGTTGTTGACATTAGCTAGCTTGCCGTCCAAAATGGCGGACACCGGGGCGTCACGTGACCCTGTGACGTCAGGTGAAATACCTCAATACATTCAGACAGCACTACAAAATGGCGAACTCACTATATAGTCCACTATATAGTGAACAGTGAGTGATTTCAGACACAGGGAAGGATTGTTGCTTTGTTATTCATATAGAAGTCTGAAGTCTAACAGCTTGCACTACAAATCAGCGTCAAAGAATGAATACTGCAGCAAAACGGAAATATCCAGAAAAAAGGGGGTTAAACAAGATTTGTTATCCTATCAAATTTTATCCTAAAAAAAATGTTCCATTACATTGTATTTAGCAAGACATAAACATGCAGGACTTTTGGTCCAAGCAAGCACTTTCACGTCTCACTAATTATACAAAATCTATTTGTGTAAATGTTGGTTGATATGGAATTAGATGTGTAATACCCTGTCCACACTAGGGATTTTGTACTGATACAAAACTACTTTCATACCGCAACACCTGTCCACACTAGCAACTATATCGGTACGAAACCCACAAATGTATGGGTTTCGTACCGGTACAGTAGCGCTTCGTGTAGTGTGGACAGATGAAGCGGCTCTGTATCGATACAAATATAATGCGCATGCGCAAAGTCACACACCTCAATCGAAGTCTTCGCTGAATAAAATAGTGAAGAACGGAGATTAGTTTTCTTTGTTTCTTTCTCAACTGCCTCGCGCGTTTTATACGATTCGACTGAATAAATGACCACCAGAAATACAGACTGTACACTGACAACAAAAAGCACACACACGTTGTTTCATCCGCCATATATTCTCGGAAGGAAGTTACTCGGTAACCACGGAAACATTTCGTGCACACGCATTTCAACTACCGTGAAAGAAAACCGCAAACATTTCTCGCTAGTGTGGACAGATGCACTAAACTGTACCGGTATACTTTGTATCGATCCAGTTATACCACTTTCGTACCGGTATAAGTGTGAACACAGCATAATTGTTGACTTTGCTCAACTCTGTTAATGGTTATGTCTGACAGGCATTAGCATGTTAAGTGGGAGGAAACTGGAGAACCCCGAGGAAACCCACACTAATATGGGAGAACATGCAAAACTCTACAGACAGTAACCTGAGTTTACGGATAACCCAGGAACCCTGGAGCTGTGAAAAGGCAACTCTTCCCACTATGCCACCATATGGCTTTTTTATTTATTTATTTATTGTATGGAAAAACACACTACATGTCCAAAAGTAGGGCGGCATGGTAGTGCAGTGGTTAGCACTGTTGTCTCACAGCAAGAAGGTCCTGTGTTCGAGCCCAGCAGCTGACGAAGGGCCTTTCTGTGTGGAGTTTGCATGTTCTCCCCATGTCCGCGTGGGTTTCCGCCGGGTGCTCCGGTTTCCCCCACAGTCCAAAGACATGCAGGTCAGGCTAATTGGTGGCTCTAAATTGCGAGTGTGAATCATAATAATAATAAATCTAATTTAAATTTATATAGCGCCTTTCAAAAAACCCAAGGACGCTTTACAATTATAGACAAAGAAAAAAAATAACAATAATAAATAAATAAATGAATAATAATAAAAAATAAAAGTAAAAAGTCCACCAAGTAGGGGTCAAGATGTAATTCCCGTGGTGTAGCAGCCACAGTCCCACCAAAAGGCGCATGAAAACGAGTCCCACATCTCCAGCACAGCCGCCGTGACGCCGTCAGCCACATCGCTCAAACACCACGCCGTGGATCCACAAAGCGAGCAGAGAAGCTCCGCCACGCAGAGCGCTGGTGTGTCCCAGACCGCCTGCACAGCCGCCGCGACGCCACCGAGCAACATCGCTCGGAACATCACGCCAAGCGTCAAAGCGCAGAGCGCTGGACAACCACGATGTAAAATGAGCAGGGAGCTCACTGCAGTCCACAGCCGGGAGCGTAGGCATCACCTACGGCGAACCAAGGCCTGGAGGGAACCGACGCCCCAAACTGGGTCCGGAGCTACACCACAACCCGCGGACAAAACACTCAAACAAACATCAAACTACACAAACACACACAAAAAAACAACAAATAAAATGAAAATTGAAAAAGAAAGAAAATAAAAATAAAATTAAAAAAAAGTTCTGGTTGTTTGTCTCTATGTGTCAGCCCTGTGATGACCTGGCAACTTGTCCAGGGTGTACCCCACCTCTCGCCCATAGTTAGCTGGGCTAGGGTCCAGCTTGCCTGCGACCCTGCACAGGATAAGCGGCCACAGATAATGGATGGATGGATGGATGGATGTCCAAAAGTATGTGGTTCTTCCCCAAACTATTGCCATAAAGTTTGAAGTACCCAATTTTATAAGATGTCTTTGTATGCAATTTCCCATCAGTGGAACTAAGAAGCCCAAACCTCATCTCATCTCATCTCATTATCTGTAGCCGCTTTATCCTTCTACAGGGTCGCAGGCAAGCTGGAGCCTATCCCAGCTGACTACGGGCGAAAGGCGGGGTACACCCTGGACAAGTCGCCAGGTCATCACAGGGCTGACACATAGACACAGACAACCATTCACACTCACACTCACACCTACAGTCAATTTAGAGTCACCAGTTAACCTAACCTGCATGTCTTTGGACTGTGGGGGAAACCGGAGCACCCGGAGGAAACCCATGCGGACACGGGGAGAACATGCAAACTCCACACAGAAAGGCCCTCGCCGGCCACGGGGCTCGAACCCGGACCTTCTTGCTGTGAGGCGACAGCGCTAACCACTACACCACCGTGCCGCCCAAGCCCAAACCTGTTCCAGCATAACAATTCCCCTGTGCATAAAGCACGCTCCATGGTTTGGACTGGAAGAACTCAAATGTCCTGAACATAGCCCTGACCTCAACCCCACTGAACACCTTTGGGATGAACTGGGACACCAGCTGCACCCCAAACCTCCTCATCCAACATCAGTGCATCTGAACGAACACAAATCCCCACAGCCGCACTCCAAAATTTAGTGGAAAGCCTTCCCAGAAGAGTGGAGATTATTACAACAATGTGAAATGAGATGTTCAACAAGCACACGGCTGTGGGGCCATATAGAGCATTTTGACAAACACCAGCCAAGTAACATCTACAAATGGTTCCTGAGAAAGCGTGTAGAGGTTCTTTGTATTGCAACTGGCTTAAAAAGTGTCTCCAGGATAATAACTTCATGGCAAAGGCTGCTGAAAAATGAATGTGAATAAGGAACCCCTTGGTTCCTAGTGGAACCTTTATTTTCAGAGTGGGCAATAATGGGATTTTTCCCTCTGCTAACTTTGTTGGCGGAGGTCATGTGTTCACTTCCGTTTGTCTGTCTATGTGGCTTGCTGGAGGTGTCCACTCGACCCAATGCCCTTCTGGTTAACAGTGGATCAGTCGGCTACTAACGGACTGGTTTCCGGTGATACAGTGTTAGAGGGTTGTAAGAACTTACAGTGACACCAGCCCAGGTGGCAGCACCAGTGCAGCTTGAAGCACTTGCCGTGGCTGTGCGTGGCGCAGATGGAGAGCCCGTCGCACGGCAGGAAGTCGGGTCTCCCCGCACAGCTCCGCGCGAGCGCCTGCGCCTCGTCCAGCTTCCCGCTCTTCGCTCCTCCCGACGCGGCCATATCGCCCGCGCGCGCGCCGGTCACAGCCCTGATTCCCGAGAACGCATGCGCTCCGGGGACCCGGGGGAAGTGCACGTCGACGAAAAAGTCCAAATCCGGGAGCAGATTCGGTGCTTTTGTTCCTGCAGGAGAATACAATCTCCAGAGAAAGTCCTAATGGAGCGCAGTCAAGCAAAGCATCCTGCGCGCGCGCGCGCTCGCCCCCTCTGTAATGGAAGTGCGGCGGATAAACACTCACACCGTCTCCTGCGGCGGAGCTTTACAGCGTCTCTCCCTCACGCGCTCCGGCAGCTGCTACACATCCGCTCGGTACCGATGGCGGGCTGCTGCTGCTGCTGCTGCTGTGTGGAAAACACACTCCGTCCTCCTCCGCCTGCCCGTGTTTCTGCTCCGCGCTCCGTCTCACAGCCTGCCTTCCTCTCTCTCTCTCTCTCCCTCTCTGTTTCTCCCTCTCCCTCCTTCTTTCCTCTCTCTGTCTCTCCCTTCTTCTTTCTTCTCTCTCTGTCCCTCCCTCCTTCTTTCTTCTCTCTCTCCCTCTTTCCTCTCCCTCCCCCTCCTCTCTCTCTCCCCCTCCCTCTTTCCTCTCCCTCCTCTCTCTCCCTCCCTCTTTCCTCTCCCTCCCCTCTCTCCCTCCCTCTTTCCTCTCCCTCCCTCTCTCTTTCCTCTCCCTCCCCCCTCTCCCTCCCTCTTTCCTCCCCCTCCCCCCTCCCCCCCTCCCCTCCCTCCTCCTCCCCTCCCTCCTCCTCTCTCGCCCCTCCACCTCCCTCCTCTCTCTCCCCCTCCACCTCCCTCCTCCCTCTCCCTCCCCTCTCTCCCTCCCTCTTTCCTCTCCCTCCCCTCTCTCCCTCCCTCTTTCCTCTCCCTCCCTCTCTCTTTCCTCTCCCTCCCTCCCTCTTTCCTCCCCCTCCCCTCCCTCCTCCTCTCTCTCCCCCTCCACCTCCCTCCTCTCTCTCCCCCTCCCTTCTCTCTCCCTCCCCCTCCCTCCTTCTTCCCTCTCTCTCCCTCCCTTTTTCCTCTCTCTCTCCCCCTCCCTCTTTCCTCTCTCTCCCTCCCTCTTTCTTTTTCCTCCCGCCTCTTTCCTCTCTCCTCTCTCTCTCTTTCCTCTCTCTCTCTCCCTCTTCTCTCTCTTTCCTCTCTCCCTCTTCTTTCTCTTTCCTCTCTCTCTCCCTCTTTCCTCTCTCTCTCTCCCCCTTCTCTCTCCCTCCTCTCTCTCCCCCTCCCTCTTTCCTCTCTCTCTCCCCCTCCCTCTTTCTTTTTCCTCCCCCTCTCTCCTCTCTCTCTCTTTCCTCTCTCTCTCCCTCTTCTCTCTCTTTCCTCTCTCCCTCTTCTCTCTCTTTCCTCTCTCTCTCCCTCTTTCCTCTCTCCCCCCCTTCTCTCTCCCTCCTCTCTCTCCCTCCCTCTTTCCTCTCTCTCTCCCTCCCTCTTTCCTCTCTCTTTCCTCTCTCCCTCTCTCTTTCCTCTCCCTCCCTCCCTCTCTCTCTCTCCCTCCCTCTTTCCCTCCCTCTTCTCTCCCTCCCTCTCTCTCTTCTCTCTCTTTCCTCTCTGTCCACTCTCTCTCCCTCTTTCCCCTCTCTCTCTTTTTCCTCTCTCTCTCTTTCCTCTCTCTCTCTGTCCCTTAACTTTACCGAGCCCGAGTGGGAGAGAGTCCGGGTACCATGTCTCTCTCTCTCTCTCTGTGCTCAAGCACTCTCGCACGCGCTACGAGAGCCACCGACCATATCACACCCTGCACGCACTTCTCTGTCTGTCTGTCTCTCTCTCTCTCTCTCTCTCTCACACCCACACACTTTTGCTCTCTCTCTCTCACACAGTTTCACTCTCACTCACTCACTCGGTCACTCACTCTCACTATCTCACTCTCTCACTCTTTCGATGTCTCTCATTCTCACTCACTCACTCACTCACTCACTCACTCACTCACTCACTCACTTTTTCAGTCTCAGTCATTCTCACTCATCTCTCACTCACTCACTCACTCACTCACTCACTCACTCACTCACTCACTCACTCTTTCAATGTCACACTCACTCACTTTCACTCTTTTTATCTCTCTCTCACTCTCATTCTCACTCTTTTTATCTCTCTCACTCTCATTCGCACTCTCTCACTCTCATTCTTTCTCTCATTCACTCTCATTCTCTGTCACTCACTCACTCGCTCTTTTGCTGTCACTCTCACTCTTTTTATCTCTCTCAATAACTCACTTTCACTCACTCACTCACTCACTCACTCACTCGTTCACTCGCTCACTATCTCTCATTTTCACTCACTCACTCACTCACTCACTCACTCACTCACTCTTTCGTTCACTATCTCTCATTTTCACTCACTCACTCACTCACTCACTCACTCACTCACTCACTCTCTTTCGCTCACTATCACTCACTCACTCACTCACTCACTCGCTCGCTCACTCACTCTTTCTCTGTCTCTCACTCACTCTTTTTATCTCTCACTCTCTTTCGCTCTTTCTCTCACTCTCTCCTTCTCACTCAGTCACTCGCTCTTTTTCACTCTCTCTCTCCTATAACTAATACTGAGGTCTCAGCTTCATACAAGCTTGAGTAACTGATTTGTGGAGATACCCTTTATGATAATATAAATAACAAATTATAATAATAAAAATAAATAAATCAGTGAATGAATGAAATGCACTGAGGTTGGGATGGTGCAGTGGTTAACACTGTCACCTCACAGCAGGCTCGGGGCTCAAACCTACCTGTCCACTGGGGCCTTTCTGTGTGGAGTTTGCCTCGTGCCTGCGTGGGTTTTCTCCTGGTGCTCTGGTTTCCTCCTGTGGGGGGGCTGCCATGCCGTAGCCATAGTACCCACAATTCCCTGCTTCACTTTATGGCCCATCTTCTCCCCTTTCACTGTTACAGCATTGAACACACCAATCCCTATACTCGATGCCATGTTCTATCTCCGCCCATTCTTCTGACTCCCTGTAATGGTATTGGATACAGAGACGATACTGGATACCAAATACAGTGACGTCACGGCTGTGCTTTAAAACCCATGGCGGAATCGAAATTCGGCCTCTCTGATGGTGGATCCCCATGCGTGAAAGAGACGTTGTTGCATCTGTGCTACAGAAGAACAAAGGACAAAGAACGAGCTATTGATACCGGACCTTTAGCCAAAGTTCAATGTATTTGATCTTCACATAGTTGCAATAATAACTAAATCGGTTAGTTACTGCAGCCCACGCAGTATTTTAAAGAGAAAAGGCGACTGGATCCCTTTTCCCTTTCGCAACGTCGATGAACTACAAGCAAGATTCCTTCCAGATCATCAGACGACCAACGGGACACCAAAGATCTTCAGCTGGCGAGCTGTAAAAGCAAAAGGAACAGAACTGTTTTCTCCCTGGACCTGCGCGCCGCGCTGTCTTTGGATAACAGACGGCGCACTTTCAGTCACCAAGCAAGAGCGATCTCAAGTAAGGCTGGCATCTGGGCAATTGTTAGTCTTAGTCGTGGCTAGTTAATGCGAAGAGTGTTGTTTATTTGAATTCATTCATGGTTTAAATGTACGCATTTTGATTCACATGAAAGTCGGTCTTAGACCGTTGTGTTGCTTGATTTGCTTTGTTTACTATCTGTATTTAGTTAGATTGTGCATACATTCTCTCTCTCTCTTTTTTTTAACTCCCTCCATCGCACTACACCCCTCAACACTGGGATTTCAGGAGTAGCTAAGGGTTGAGTAGAAATTTGGGTTTAAGTCCTAGCTGGGACTAGTTTTAAGCTACAGATCCCTTTGTTACTCTCCCGCACGCGCCGCCTCATTCCCTCACTCCCCTCCTCCTTGTGCTCTCTCTCCCTAGCTCCTCCTCATCTCGTTAGTGCGCAACCGCGCACACACACACACTCTCACACAGACACACACAAACACGTGATTTCCCTCTCACATTTTAACATTCACTCGCCCCTACACTGAACACTTGCGTATAGCCCATTACTTCTGGTCACCATTAGTGCCTTGGTTATCATCATATTCACTGCTGATTTCTTACTCTGTCTACTGCTGGTTATTATTCTACTTACTACAGACTATTGCTTTATACACTACTGATTATTACGTATATACATTGTATCACCATTTATATTGAATTATTCCTTGGCTGCTATTGTTGCTCTATCTGATCAGTATTAGTTTGCTAATTCGTGTCAGCTATTTCAATAAGTAGTACCTTTGGAATAAACTGTGTCCTGTCTATTGCTACAACATTCACTGAGTGCCAACCTCTGCCAAACAAGTATTCTAATTGCCTTTGCCCATTTGGTTGTTATATGAATGTTATAGATCTAGAGTAAACGTATTACATTAGAGCTACAATACTCACTAAAACTATAGCAGCATCACCACTAAGTTATTCCATTGATTTTAATAGTTCCGCTATAAACTATTAGACACTTGAATTAACGATTAATGAATTTATGAGACTGATCCCTTTTTACATGAGACTGATTCGATAAGCCTATTGCACTTACATTCCCACAGACACGCAGATTAGGTCAATTGGAAAAAATGAAAAGACAAAAAAAAGTGGGTGGATGAAAAAGGAAAGATGAAGAGAAAGAGGTGTAGTTGAAAGGAAGAAAACCTCTCATGAAGTTCCACTGTGTACAATCCCATGATTCACATGTGAAATTTATATATTTTGTATGTTTGTTTGGAAAGAGCACATGGTTTCACACAAATAATTTTTTAATTTTCACATTTTATACATGATTTGCTGATTTTCCTGTCAGTTTTATACGAGTCATGTGTTTTCACGTGCTAATTTTTCCCAGTTCATTTATTTTCATTTGTTTTCTTAAATTCAGGATTCATTCATTCATTCATTCATTCATTCATTCATTCATTTATTTTTTTTACATGTGTTTTCTTACATGACTAATCACATACATTATTAATGCGTGTTTACTTGAGTCTTTATTTCTACTTGGTGCAAAGTTTTCACATTTGATTATATTTACATAAGACAAATTCATGATCACGTATGATTTTCCATACATTTTCGACAAAATGACAAGAAATGAAGAAGAAAAAAAAACAGGATGGTGGTGAGAAAGGAAGAGAAAATGCAGAGGAACAGAAAGAAAAGTCGAAAGAAAGGGTGGGTGGGTTATGTATACAGTAAGTTTCATTTACAGAGTATCGGATTTGATAGCAATAATGACATTACTGTTGGTTTCACAAAATACAATCTTTCTGAGCTGCCAAAACACTAAACCCCAATTTCAGAACTCAACTGTCAAAACAGCTTTATCAAATCAAACACATATTCAGCAAAACTTTAAACACTGTTCATCTGGTTCGACGCAATTTGCAAACCTGAATCAATCTGAATCATTCACGTTCACAAAACACATTTAGCAAAGTGGTGCACTATGACCCGAAAGACACACATAGGCCCCAAAGATTAAACACAACCAACACCGTGTTATCATCGTTAACACTCCACTACTCAAATCTGAGCACATACGTAACCAATTAGTGATGTCCATTCCATTCATTATCCATAACTGCTTATTCTGTGCAGGGTCGCGGGCAAGCTGGAGCCTATCCCAGTTGACACCCTGGACAAGTCACCAGCTCATCACAGGGCTGACACATAGAGACAAACAACCATTCACACTCACATTCACACCTACGGTCAATTTAGAGTCACCAGTTAACCTAGCTTGCATATCTTTGGACTGTAGGGGAAACTGGAGCACCCGGAGGAAACCCACACAGACACGGGGAGAACATGCAAACTCCACACAGAAAGGCCCCTGTTGGCCACTGGGCTTGAACCCAGAACCTTCTTGCTGTGAGGCAACAGTGCTAACCACTACACCACCGTGTTGCCCTGATCAGTGATGTGTGGTACCCATTCAGTAAACAGGATATAAGCAGGTCAAATCCAAGTGGCATGTCTGAGCTGGATTATGATTTCAACAATGGAGTGTAACAACGGAAGAGGAGTGTGTGCGTCAGAGGTGGTGGACGAGGAGGAAGAGGAGGAGGATGACAAGGAAGACCAAGAGCTATAATTTTAGATGAAATGAGAGCAACGATTATAGATCATGTTCTGGTTCATGGCACAACTGTGAGGGAAGCTGGATAACGTGTGCAACCGATTTCAAGCAGGTTCTCATCATCAGGACATTCAGAGAAGAAAATGGGTAAAATTACTATGATTTTCGATCCCTGAAAGTTACAGTACAATAAAGCTATTCAGTAGGATGTCTCAGTAAATTAAAACTCTACCAAGGGGACATGGAGAAAAAAAATCTTCCTTGCAGTACTGTACTGTATCTGTATTGCACAGTAAGATATGTGTCAGTCCACCAGATTTTCATACCAGATGCTCAGATTATGGATTTTGAGTTCTACCTGCTGCATTAAATTACCAAGCCTCCGTATGCAGGAAATACAAACCAAAGTGAAATTGGACCAAAGGGAAGTTACTGTAAATCTGACATGAAATCATGTGCACGCAACCCAAAATGATCCATTTTCCAGGCACTGACTCTAGATACCTTATAGAACCTTGAGAATCCATCAGGAGATAATCTTGACTGTTGATTATTGGCAAATTTCCCAGATTTGTTGAGCAGCAGACCATAAAATGCTGCTCGGAAGGTCAAGAAAACATGTGGTGTTGGGGCATCGTGGCTCAGGTGGCTAAGGTGCCATACCATAAATCCGGGGACCTGGGTTCGATTCCAACCTGAGGTCATTTCCCGATCCCTCCCCGTCTCTCTCTCCTGCTCATTTCCTGTCCTGTCTCTACACTGTCCTATCCAATAAAAGTGAAAAAAGCCCCCAAAAAAATCTTTAAAAAAAAAACACGTGGTGAACTATTAGCGCCACCAAGCAAATGTTGTGCGAAAACTGCGCTCACATGATCGACGCATTTTCACTACACATCAAAATGTCATTCAACAATTTTTATGGCAGAAGGAAGATCTATACTTGTCTCAGTCTTGGATGATGTTAAAAGTGATAAATGTATCCTATGGGGCACTACTGAGATGATTATTCATTGATAGTTATTGGCTCAGCCAGTGAAAATGGTGCAAAATATCATGTTCTTTTCAACGCTGTTTCTACGCATTCTGTAAACGGAGCTTGTGGTACAAAAATCTCGTGGTGCGACACATATATACATACATTTAGGCAGTGCCTTAAAGCGGAGCTCCTGATGAGTGTATGAGCAAAATATTTGCAAGGGTACCAAATCAACCTGAATAGAATAATAATATTATAGCACCATGAATGAACCATCGAATTGTGTAGTGTTGTGTATTTCACATCAGTAAATCACTGCATTGTCTTGTGACAGTGAGACTAATAATGAGATACGCATCACAGTTATGAATACATATTTATTCCTTTATTTGACACCGCATGCCATGCACCAGGAACAACACCATGACATTTATTATGGTGTGACACTGCTGGGTGCCTGGTGGACAGCAGTGAACCAGTACTTTCACTTTACATCATTATATAGTTACAATTGAATATTATTGCACATAAGAACTAATCATATCGATCTGTAGTAGTTTTAGATTATCTAACACCAAGGAAAGATGCTCATAATTGCTATTGAACGATACAATAATTGTTTCCATGAGTGTGCAGAGTAAGAAATCATTCAGGTAAAAAAAGTATACAATGCAAAGATACGTTGCTCGCTATGAAAAAAAATTAAATTGATATTTTCTGTAAAATGCGTTAGTAAATAATCTCGTTATTTTTTTAAAAACTAAATTAAAAATAAGCGCTGGATAAAACCTCATCTATCTATCATTTGCACATAAATATCCAAATTTTGTTGTCCAGTGGTCAAGTGTTTGTGAGATACGTTGCCTTGCACTTACAATCGGGTTCCGTCATGGTGGTACATGTACGTCGTTCATACGTACAGATTGTTGTTTGGTTGCAAAGCCATCAAAAATTAGGTCGCTGCATTATCATATTCTCTTAAGTATGGAGCTTCACTCTGCTATTAGGGGAAACTTACCAGTACAGTATTCCAGCATGTACACCTCTACCAAAATTATCTTTTTGTAGAATTGAAAGACAGCCAAATGAGAGTGAAAGGACGTACTGTATATTCTCACAACAACAGGAGACTCTCATTGTTGATATGGTACTTTAAAATAATGCAATTTGACTGTGTGAAACACAACAGAGGATTATTGAAGACAACGTGCATTTTGAAGGAATAAACAGCATGTCTTTCCACAGTTGACTGTGTCCTGCAACACAACCAGATAAGGATGAAACAAGTCTATAGAGAGGAAGAGAAAATGCAGTTAAACAAAACTCAGAAAGCATAAAAGAGCAACGATATCAATATGGGCAAGTAAATGAACATTTACAGGAAATCTACAGCACTAGGATATATACTGTATTATTCTATCTGCATTCACTGGATATGAGCAATCGCATGCTCTGATTGGCTACTCTAGTACTAGGCTATCGGCTCATATACCGTGAGTAGAGAAAAACAAAATGGCGGAGCGTGTTGCTGAACGAACAGAGGATGAAATAAAAACTCTACTTGAAAACAAAACCCCAAAAATTATCAAGTATTTAAAAGAAACATAAATAGCTAAAATAATATAGGGTTTTTTCCCCCCCAATAGCTCCTGTTTCACACTCCAGTCCAGTTGGTGGCGGTAATGCACCTTTAAGTTGGTTTACCAACTGCCAAAAAAAACTCAAAGAAGAAGAAGAAAACCCAAAAAATAAAAAAAAGAAAGCAACAAAATATGGAATAAAAGTACTTGATCATAGGAACGTATCTTTTTTATTTTTCAAGAATTATTATTATTGCATTTTTCACAAATTGGTACTGTCATTTCGCCAGTTTGTTTACATTCTAAGCGGAAATGATTTTATTAGACATTTTATGTAAAATTTTTATTTATCGAATTTGCAAAAAATAAAAATGCTCTGTTTCTCAAAATCCAGTGAATGTGGATAGAATAAAACAGTTATTCCACTCAATCTTGTCATACATGGCTTATAGCCAACTCGGTGCTATGCGTCTCGTTGGCTATCAGCTCATGTATGACTTGATTTCATGGAATAACTGTTAATTGTAAGTAAAACAGTATGTGTATACAGAGATATGAAGCCTGTCATGCTGTGTCATTTACAAAGCTAATTTTAGCCTCTTTTCACTGTGTATAGAGAATGATTGAATTGGACTCCATGGAGAGGCCTTATGAATGCATCCTCTTGGATGAAGCTGGATTCAATCTCACAAAAAAGAGAAGGAGAGGTCGCAACATAGTTGGTCAATATACCATTGTAGAAGTGCTTGGCCAGCATGGTGGCAACATGACCATATGTGTTGCCATCAGCAGCTATGGGGTTCTCCACTGCCATGTTCCTTGAGGGCAAAATGTATACTGTTCTTACTCATCAGGTGACACTGGGCATACCTAACAACCTGTGTTCTCTCTTTCTCTCTCGCTCTGTCAAGTTACATGTCGATCCTGAGACACCAGTGATTCTGACCTCTTCTGCTCCTGATCCATCCTGATGCCCTGCTTCTGGCTGGAGTCTCATCACATTGCTCCTGTGAAGGATGGCCCCATGTGGTCAGTTGAAAGTCGCATTTCGAAGATGGCTCTGGACACTTACAGTTTTGCTATGATGGCTGAGGATTACAACTGCCATGATAACTTTAGGACTGCAGTTGTCATGAACAGTTTTGCACTCAAGTTTCCATCAATGAACAGTTGATAACTTCAATAAAATAGACTGCAGGCTAAAACTATAATGAATTTCCTAGTTACACAGTTGTACTTTGTGACTATATAGGACACATGTACAGAAGGAAGTTATTTATAATCATGCTATCTGTTATCACCCAAATGAGAATGAGTTCCCTTTTGAGTCTGGTTCCTCTCAAGGTTTCTTCCTCATGTCGTCTGAGGGAGTTTTTCCTTGCGACCGTCACCACAGGCTTGCTCATCAGGGATAAATGAGGGATAAATTAGCTCATGTTTAAAGTCTTTAATTTTCTGTAAAGCTGCTTTGCGACAATGTCTATTGTTAAAAGCGCTATACAAATAAACTTGACTTGACCATACAACACTGAACATCTAATATTTCTTGATGGTCTCCAGGGTGCTTTGCCCAGACTTGATCAGAGAGGCCATGAACAGACAGAGCATCCTGTTTGTTGTCATTTGGGACAACATGAACTTTCACCATGGTCCTAGAATATGTGAATGGTTCATCAATAACCAGCATTTTATAAATCTTTGCCTTCCACCATACTCTCCCTTCCTAAATCCTATAGAAAATTTTCTCAGCATGGCAGTGGAAAATATGAATGAATGAATGAATGAATGAATGAATGAATCCTTTATTATCACTGTTGCCAGTGAAATTGACCATCAACCTGTCCTTACAGAGGGGGAACAGGACAGGAAGACAGGGATAAAAGAAAAGGAAATATGTGACCAAAACCCTGATGCCTGGGAAAATCTCCTGCAGTCAATGGATACAGCATTTGATGATACAGTGGTGCTTGAAAGTTTGTGAACCCTCTAGAATTTTCTATATTTCTGCATAAATATAACCTAAAACATCATCAGATTTTCTCACAAGTCCTAAAAGTAGATAAAGAGAACCCAGTTAAACAAATGAGACAAAAATATTAGACTTGGTCATTTATTTATTGAGGAAAATGATCCATTATGACATATCTGTGAGTGGCAAAAGTATGTAAACCTCTAGGATTAGCTGTTAGTTTGAAGGTGAAATTAAAGTCAGGTGTTTTCAATCAATGGGATGACAATCAGGTGTGAGTGGCCACCCTGTTTTATTTAAAGAACAGGGATCTATCAAAGTCTGATCTTCACAACACATGTTTGTGGAAGTGTATCATGGCACGAACAAAGGAGATTTCTGAGGACCTCAGAAAAAGTGTTGTTGATGCTCATCAGGCTGAAAAAGGATACAAAACCATCTCTAAAGAGTTTGGATTCCACCAATCCACAGTCAGACAGATTGTGTACAAATGGAAGAAATTCAAGACCATCATTACCCTCCCCAGGAGTGGTTGACCAACAAAGATCACTCCAAGAGCAGGGCGTGTAATAGTCGGCGAGGTCACAAAGGACCCCAGGGTAACTTCTAAGCAACTGAAGGCCTCTCTCAGATTGGCTAATGCTAATGTTCATGGGTCCACCATCAGGAGAACACTGAACAACAATGGTGTGCATGGCAGGGTTGCAAGGAGAAAGCTACTGCTCTCCAAAAAGAACATTGCTGCTTGTCTGCAGTTTGCTAAAGATCACGTGGACAAGCCAGAAGGCTATTGGAAAAATGCTTTGTGGATGGATGAGACCAAATTAGAACTTTTTGGTTTAAATGAGAAGCATTATGTTTGGAGAAAGTAAAACACTGCATTCCAGCATAAGAACCTTATCCCATCTGTGAAACATGGTGGTGGTAGTTTGGGCCTGTTTTGTTGCATCTGGGCCAAGACGGCTTGCCATCATTGATGGAACAATGAATTCTGAATTATACCAGTGAATTCTAAAGGAAAATGTCAGGACATCTGTCCATGAACTGAATCTCAAGAGAAGGTGGGTCATGCAGCAAGACAACGACCCTAAGCACACAAGTCGTTCTACCAAAGAATGGTGAAAGAAGAATAAAGTTAATGTTTTGGAATGGCCAAGTCAAAGTCCTGAAAGCAAAGGTTCACATACTTTTGCCACTCACAGATATGTAATATTGGATCATTTTCCTCAATAAATAAATGACCAAGTATAATATTTTTGTCTCATTTGTTTAACTGGGTTCTCTTTATCTACTTTTAGGACTTGTGTGAAAATCTGATGATGTTTTAGGTCATATTTATGCAGAAATATAGAAAATTCTAAAGGGTTCACAAACTTTCAAGCACCACTGTATCAGAGTGGAATCTTTTCAAGGTTGGATTTGGCGTGCAAAAGGATTCTTTCGCTGTTACTTCAGCCCGGACTCATGATGCTGAGGCAGAATGAATGACTGACATTGCTTATTGTAAAATCATACAGTGCAGGGGTTTTTTTTGCTGCAAGTTTTCTTTTTTCCACATAAGTTTTCATAAGTGCAGGAATTTGCAAATATACTCCAGTACAGGGGCATCAGAAGCATTTTAATGTGGGGTGGACACACTGGTGGGGGGTCCTCCCCCAGAAAATTTTTAATTAATTAGATGCCATTTCCTGCATTCTGGTGTATTTTAATTTTATTTTAATTATTTTAGAGACTCGGGCGGCACAGTGGTGTAGTGGTTAGTGCTGTTGCCTCACAGCAAGAAGGTCCGGGTTCGAGCCCCGTGGCCGGCGAGGGCCTTTCTGTGTGGAGTTTGCATGTTCTCCCCGTGTCCGCATGGGTTTCCTCCGGGTGCTCCGGTTTCCCCCACAGTCCAAAGACATGCAGGTTAGGCTAACTGGTGACTCTAAATTGACCGTAGGTGTGAATGTGAGTGTGAATGGTTGTCTGTGTCTATGTGTCAGCCCTGTGATGACCTGGCGACTTGTCCAGGGTGTACCCCGCCTTTCGCCCGTAGTCAGCTGGGAGAGGCTCCGGCTTGCCTGCGACCCTGTAGAACAGGATAAAGCGGCTAGAGATAATGAGATGAGATGAGATTTTAGAGACTCAACCATAAGTCCTCATTCAACTAGTCCATATATTCATCAGCCTGTTTTTAAACCCACTGCTCTGCCTAAGATAATGAGATGAATGTGACATAATTTATCACCAACAATGACTTTATGGGTGCATTTTACTTTTTATTTTGTGTTTTCTTTTTTATTTAGTTTTAGATGTAACACAACATGCCACTGTGCCAAGCAATAGTGACACTCAACTGTATGTTTCTCACAATGAACAGGCATGACATGGCATCATGCAAACTTCATAACACAAAATTACACTGTGTCAAGCAACGACACATAAAAGAGAACTTCACACAATGAACAAGTGCAGTTTTGTCAACCTACATGCAATAGTGGTACTACAGTAACATTTACAGATTAGTATAACAAATAGATTTATAGATATAACTCCTTCTTACATTGGTGCCACCACAATTTCTACCACTTCATAACTTTTCATAACTTCCCCCTTTGCTTCACAATCCACCTGGAATAACATCCATCTCTCTCCATCGCTTTCCTTTCTACTATTCCTTCCCCATACACTGATTTCCCATGTTACTTTCCAGAAAACTGGCAAAGACCAGACAAAACAAGTTCTTCAAATCACAACAGGGAATCAATAAATATCATCAGAGCAGACTTGACCTCATTCTTGGCATTACAATAAGGCAGGCCTACTGGGTTTGAATTAAATGATAGCTAACATTAAGCTAGCTGATACGTCTCCCAACATTGACTAGCCAGCTAACTGCACTAACATTTCCATTGGGACAAAAAACCCTGTCCTGTGGGGAAATTTTGACTGACTTTCCGCTTCTTTGTAAAGAATTTCTTTATGTCCATTGTGTCTGGGGAGGGAGTAAATACTGCAAACAATTCATCATCAATCAAGAATACCCCATTAGGCTAAGCTTATTTCATTGTTTAGTTGAACATTAATTTAACATGGCCTGGGGTTAATTTTGAGGGCATATAACAAAAGAATAAGGTTTTTGCAAAAGCTAGACATTGTGAGGTGGCAATGGGGCTGGTGTTACCTCCTCCACTTTCGAGCAGCTGCACCAAAATGTCTCTACTTGTGTTGAGACTCACTTGCGTGCGGTGAGTTGTTGTAGGTAACGCCTGGAAAACCCAGAGTGGATTTTCAGTGGGATGTGTATTATTTTATCGATCAAGTGGAATGGATTCTTTCATGAAGCAATAGAAACGGCGCTGGGTGAACTAATATTTTATGTTAAATGTGGGGGGATCCAAACAAAGAATTATGAAATGTGAAGGGGACACGTCCCCTTCACATTCAATGGTGGTGATGCCCATGCTCCAATAAATAAAGATTTTTTCCCTGCTACGCTCAGAGTACAGTGTTTTGCATCGATTTATGTAGTGTGTAATGATTGCTGAGTAGTGTGAATCAATTGGCTGGCTTTGTGTGTTGTCTGACAGCAGTGTTTGTTTTTTTCAGTAAAGATAAAATAGTTTTGAATCAATTCTTTCATTTTGCAAGACAAAAAGGTTTTGTGAATGTAGCTTGAATTTTGGGGTTTGTGTTTAACATTTTGAGAAATGAAATTTCAGGAAATGCATTTCAGCAATTCAGAAAAATGGTAAGCTGGATATGGCATATATTTATAAATTTGCACAACAGCAACAAACCTCTGAGAGATGTGATCTGAGGTTAGCACTGGGGTGTCAATTAGAGTGCCATGGCTTATTTCAAGTGTTGCAGCTGCTATCCAAGTGGCTGTGCCACATAATTCAATATTATACGTGTCAGCACTTGACTACATCAACAATGTAGGAAGTGAATCTCCATGGGAGATTCTTTTGTGTATGAGAAATGGTGCAAATTTGTTTTGCTGATACAGATTTTTTTTTTACCCCATTTTCTCCCAGCGTGGTCATTTGCCAAAACCAAATCACTAGCTTTCTCTCTCCATCTCACAGCAGCTAATAACCAGGGAGGGTGAAGGCCAGTGCAAAGTATATCCAATACACAGTTCATGATGGGCAAGTGTTGCTCTGATTAACGGGGAAGAGAGTAACACCATCCTTCCCACCCAGAGATCCAGCCAATTTGACTCTTTTGGACTCCGAGGCATGGATGGCCATGGCATCATTGGGATTCAAACTCAATTTCTTGAAGGTAGGACACAAGTTGCAGCACTTGGGAGCTGCGGACATAAATAATGAGACCGTCAATGACGGCATAGATCATTCCAGCCCCATCTAGTCCAGAATGAAAAATCTAAAGTGGGCCACCTTGAGCAGTAAATGTTGCAAGCTATATACAGAAGCTGTATAGGCCATAGGAATACCTACCTATTTGCCAGAAAGAATCCAAAAAGGTGAGGAATTGACCGAGAAGAAGCAATTTTTGTTGAACTGCTCATTAAGGCTTAATTAGTCCGTAACTTCATTAATAATTGCAATTAAGCAAATCTAGGTAGAAGTTATATGCACCCTAGCTACCCCTACCTTCATGCCAGAAAGAATCAAAATCGGTGAAGAATTGAGGGAGAAGAAGCGATTTGTGTGGAAACTGCTCGTTAGGGCTTCATTACTCCATATCTTCATTATTAATTGCGATTATGCAAATTTGGGTAGAAACCATATGCACCCCAGGCAGACCTACCTTCCTGCCAAAAAGAATAAAAATTGGTGAAGAATTAAGAGAGAAGAAGCGGTTTTCATGAATTGTGGATGACGCCAGACGGACGATAGACAACACATGATGGCATAAGCTCATCACCTGTTGGCCGGATGAGCTAATAACTTTTTATGTAGTCATTGCTAATTTCCACCCACTAGCTAGTTTTCCTCCAACAGCTATGAACCTGCGAGAAGTACAGCTAATACAAATCAATGGAATATCATCTTCTATTTGTCAGATAGTAACATTTTTTTTAAATCGTTGGTCACTCAAAATTGGTAATTAGTATTTCAGTGGAATTGAAAATGTATGGAGTTGTGAATGAGGACTTTATGAAGATTAGCATTTGTTGAACAGTTGATATACTGTTTATGGAGAGACTCCTCCCACACGCCCCTATAGATGACCTGCCACTGACCTCAAGCCCTCCGAAATGAGAGCTACACAATTCCTGTACAGGTTTTGTGTCCCATACACTGTTATGTAAAATAACAGAAGAAATGAAAACTGTCTAAGAATACAGCAACACAATGAACATGCCACCCATGAGGTTCTTCAACTCAACATTTGGTCGGCATTTTCATTGTGTTGTCCTTGATTTGCCTTTTGTTTTGTTGCTTTGTTACACAAATATTACTATTGATGTAAACTACGTAAGCCAAACAGCAATGGTTTCACAATTCCTGATTCTGTGATACAACACACTTCTGTAATCCCCAAGGCCTTCAGAAGAACAGTTGTTTCTCAGGACTCCAAATGAACAAAAAAAAACCTGCAATAGACAATAAGAAAATGCTTTCCATTTCCAGCCATTCGCTGCTGATTCCATGTGATGAGTTCAGGATCAGGTCACCTTCTGCGTAATTCATAGCCATTTTCAGTGAGCAGTGAAAACAGACCCCAGAGCATACATGGCTATGCTTCTGAGACCATCTAAAGTAGCAGAAAGCTGGTCCATTAATGGGCATGAGAGAGAGCAAGAGCAGGCTATGGATGGAACACGAAAGCCAAAGTAATCAGAGATGAGATTTTTCACAAAGTTGAAGCAAAAGAGGACAAAGCAAGTGTGTGTGAGGCTTGAGGAAATAATAATTCCAAGAAAACCACAATGTCTTGTTCTTGTTTATGGGTTCAAAAGAAAGAGACCCATGATTTCAGTGTGCGCGAGAAAAAAAATAGGAAGCACATGTCAAACTAGTGTATTTTTCACTACGCACTCTTCATGTGTTTTCCCATCGCTGTCGCTCAGTTCATGTTCACTACCACAGCACTTCTCAGTTCCTGTCCTATAATCATTCTGAACTGCATATTTGTACATTTTTGTGCTTTCCCTGCTCTAACACACCTGACACAGCTTATGAAGTGCTTAATAATGACCTTATAAGCATTATTAGGTTGTGTTGGTGTACAGAAAACACGATCATGTGCAGTGCCTGGGGTTTCTGTAATGGGAAGTGAGAATGCTGAGTTAAAGAATATATCAAATCCACTCCAATGGCTTGCTGATGAAGAACGATTGATGTCACTTTCCATAATCTTCATCATAACTAGAAGGGCACTGTCATTGATCAGATGTTGTAGTAGCTATCTAGCAGAAATGTGCTGAAATGTAGCCCGTTCATTGATTTTACATTGAGGAGTCTTTATTAATATTAGATTAAATGGCTGTGGGTATTTTTTCCATTCATTCTTATTTTCATGCAGTGTGTTGTTACCTCCACCAACTTTGTTGGAGGAGGTTATGTTTTCACCTCTGTTTGTTTGCCTTTTTCCAACTTAACTTAAAAAGGAGTGAACGGATTTTGATGAAATTTGGTGGAAAGGTGGGCCATGGGCTAAGGAACAGTTGATTACATTTTGATGCAAATCCGCATATGTATGTGGATCTAGGATTTTTTTGTTTGTTCCTAACATAACTCAAAACGTGGTGAACAGATTTTGATGAAATTTTGAGGAAAGGTGAGCCATGGGCCAAGGAACAATTGATTAGATTTTGATGCAAATCCAGATATGTATATGGATCCAGGATTTTTTTGTTTGTTCCTAATATAACTCAAAAAGTAGTCAACGGATTTTGATGAAATTTGGTGGAACAGTGAGCCATGGGCTAAGGAACAGTTGATTAGATTTTGATGCAAATCTGCATATGTATGTGGATCCAGGATTTGTTTGTCTGTTCCCAACGTAACTTAAAAAGTAGTGAACAGATTTTGATGAAATTTTGAGGAAAGGTGAGCCATGGGCTAAGGAACAATTGATTAAATTTTGATGCAAATCTGCCTATGTATGTGGATCCAGGATTTTTTTTTTTTGCTTATTCCCAACATAACTCAAAAAGTAGTGTACGGATTTTGGTAAAATTTGGCAGAAAGGCGGGCAATGGGCCAAGGAGCAATTGATTAGATTTTGATGCAAATCCAAATATGTGGCTTGGTGGAGGTATGCACGCTACCAAGTGTCCTTATAGGTATATCTGTCGTCTGCTTTGTTGACATAAAAAAGGCGCTGTAAAAAAGAGCATGGCTGTGGCCTTTTCATGCTACACAATGTAGTTAACACTATAGCTATCCACGTGCATCTGAATATGTATATATACTGCATTTCATTGGCTTTATACCTGTATTCTGCACAATGACAGTAAAGTCAAATCTAATCTAATCTAATCTAATCTAATCTAATCTAATCTAATCTAATCTAATCTAATCATCTCCAAAAAGTTTCATCCAGTTGGTGATAAACTGAAGAAATTTTCATCATAAGTAAGTGAAAATTTCTTCAGCTGTGTATAATAAGAACTTTCTTAAGATTAATTTAATAATCTGCTGGACTGCACTGTCGGATTTGAGGATGAGTGTCCCAGCCCTACCTCAGTAAAATGTTTCAATATGCTGGAATAAGAAAGACTTGTATAAAATTTGGCATCAACTTTACCTCCATACTTACTTTGGAGGGCCCTCAGGCATAGAGTACACTGCAAAAACTGAATTTGAGGAGAAAATTCCTTAATACTAGTGAAATTATCTTGCTACATGGACAGATAATTTTACTTGACAAGACATCTTAGAATAAGTTGGTTACAATCTAGAACTAGTTTTAATAATCTCAGAGTTGGTGTCTTGTATTCTAATAGGAAATGCTAGATCGTTTCAACTATATTCAAGATATTCTAACTTGTTAAAATATCATTTTTGCAGTGTATTTTGGTAAACTGGGATGTATGGATGCTGTCAGCCCCCCACTCACTTGCTCACTTGGGTTTGTTGATGGTATAGTGGCTAGCTGCCTGCCTAATGTCCCAGGGCGCCTTCATGACTGTGCTACCTTCTGGCTCTCGCCTTTTAGTTATGCTGTCATAGTTAGTTTTGCGGCGGCACGGTGGTGTAGTGGTTAGCGTTGTCGCCTCACAGCAAGAAGGTCCTGGGTTCAAGCCCCGGGGCCGGCGAGGGCCTTTCTGTGTGGAGTTTGCATGTTCTCCCCGTGTCCGTGTGGGTTTCCTCCGGGTGCTCCGGTTTCCCCCACAGTCCAAAGACATGCAGGTTAGGTTAACTGGTGACTCTAAATTGACCGTAGGTGTGAATGTGAGTGTGAATGGTTGTCTATGTGTCAGCCCTGTGATGACCTGGCGACTTGTCCAGGGTGTACCCCGCCTTTCGCCCGTAGTCAGCTGGGATAGGCTCCAGCTTGCCTGCGACCCTGTAGAAGGATAAAGCGGCTAGAGATAATGAGATGAGATGAGTTAGTTTTGCCGGAGTCCCTGCTTGCACTCAGTGCAAAATGTATATTGTTCTTACTCATTAGGTGACATTGGGCATACCTAACAACCTGTGTCCCCCCCCCCAAGATGCTGACCTCTACTGCTCCTTGGACCTGCCCGATCCATCCTGATGCCCTACGTCTGGCTGGAGTCTCATCACATTGTTCTTTCAGAGGACGGCCCCATATGGACAATTGAAAGTTGCACTTGGAAGACGCTCTGGACACTCACAGTAATACATTTATGTCTGAGGACTACAGTTAACTTGCTAACCTTAGGACTGCAGTTGTCATGAACAGTTTTGCACTCAAGTTCCCATCAATGAACAGTTTATAACTTCAACGAAACAGACTTCATGTTAAAACTATAATGAATTTCCTGGTTACACAGTTATACTTTGTGACTCTATAGGACACAGTTATAGAAGCAAGTTATTTATAATCATGTTGTCTGTTATCAGCCAAATGAGGATGAGTTCCCTTTTGAGTCTGGTTCCTCTTGAGGTTTCTTCCTCATGTCGTCTGAGGGAGTTTGTGCCACCGTCGCCACAGGCTTACTCATTGGAGATAAATTAGGGATAAAATTAGCTTATGTTTAAAGTCTTTAATTTTCTGTAAAGCTGCTTTGCAACAATGTCTGTTGTTAAAAGCGCTATACAAATAAACTTGACTTGACTTGACCTCCCTAGATGGCATGAACTTGATCTAATATGAAAAAGCTTGTCGAGGGAAGTCTCACTAAGTTGCTAACATTAACTGAATATACTTAACAATACCAGGTTTGATTCCAGATAGCATTGATTCCAGTAACTAAAGTAATTGGTTAGCCAATTAGCAAGTCAAAATCTACCTGATGATAAGCATTTGTTACTCAGAGGATATTTTACTTCTGATGAATTCATTAGCAAATGATGTACTCATGCATCTGACTAGCAAACTTACAGATCTTTATTAAATCTTAAGCTATTTTTCACATCAAAACATGACATTAACTTAATTTCATTAAATAAAAGTTTTTTTCATACACACTTTGTTATAGATTTCTATTTTATGACTTCCACATTATCGAGTCAGTACAAAAACATTTTAGAGTCCAAACGTTCGTTTTCCAGCACAAAATTAAATGTTACAGAAAAAAAGTTTGTATCTGAGCAGTATATTCCATAAGAGAGCACTTTTCAGATGAAAAAAGAAAACATAATGAAGGCTGCTGGGTTTTGGTGCAAAATGAAGAAGCGAGTGTGACAAAGTGTCCAAAAGAACTGTGGCTGGTTCTGTAAGATGCTCAGTAAAACCTACAGCTCATTTCCTTATAAAACTGCAGTGAGACTATGATTTTTTATTTTTATTTTTAATGTTAAAACTGTTAATGTTATGGTCATGTTGTCTGTTGTTGCCCAAATGAGGATGGGTTCCTTTTTGAGTCTGGTTCCTCTCGAGGTTTCTTCCTCATGTCGTCTGAGGGAGTTTTTCCTTGCCACCGTCGCCACAGGCTTGCTCATTGGGGATAGATTAGGGATAAAATTAGCTCGTGTTTTAAGTCGTTCAAATTCTGTAAAGCTGCTTTGCAACAATGCCTATTGTTAAAAGCGCTATACTAATAAACTTGACTTTTAAAGCAAAGGGTCGTCTCACACTAAATATTGGTTTAGTTTAATTTATTATGGCTTACTGCTTTTAGTGTATTGAAACATTTCATTTCATTATTTTAAGCCATTTTTGGTTTACAGCATTTCTTTACATGTGCTTAAAACACAGTGTATATTTTTTAATTTTCACTTGAGTAGGTTTTTTTTTCTGGATATGTTTAACTGTAAGATTTTCATTCATCATCTTTACTTTTATTTAAGATCCACCACTGTTTATGATTCCCATATGGACCTCATGTTGTTTGTTGGGCCACTATTTCATTGTGTCTATCTGAGCCTTTTATCCAGAATACCGTATCTTGCTAATTACTTGAGAAAATATTTAGCATGAAAAACCATAGAAGCCCTTTTACTTTCTTTAGCAAAGTATATGACATGTATAATGACATCAAATTGACAATGAGAGTGACACAATAGAAAACGTTCTCAAAGGGGTTTTTTTGTTCGTGATTAATAGCTTTTTTTCTGAAACCTACATGAAACATGTTTCCCCAAAGGGATAATCTGAAGAACCATTTCGTAAGAATGTAGGTCAATCAATATATATATATTAAAAAAACCCACACACAGCAGAAATGGACCATGAGTAATATGCATGGCGGTGATGACAACAAACTCAGAACAAAGATCGATGCTTCTTTCTTGTTCATGTGACATTGTGTGACCTTTCTGTACTTTAATTGCTTTATATTCAATTTCACCTTTCCACTGAAATGCCAAGGGTGTCTCCCAGTGAGTTAGGGTGTGATTTGCCATGCAGAGGTTCCATGTCAGCAGCGCTCATTTGTTTTTATGCTCTTGTGAGGCAGAGGATCTCCATCACAGTCATATAAAGTAATTTACATGTCTATGTGTCCCATTTATCCTTTATTGAATTGCCCAGTCTTTGTCCTCAGCCATAAGCACAAACACAAGCACATGTCTGGAGGAGAAATGCTTGAAAAATGCCACATAGGTCACTGAGAGCATGGAGTCGATGAGTCGATTCGGTCCTTACAGGAGACTAAAGGCTAAAAATGTCTTCAGGTGCAGGTCTTATTTTTGGAGAATGTTGTCCAAGTCAGCTTCCCCTTCCTCCTGGGATTAGCACGAGCTCGAATATGGGTTTATGGGTTATGCTTTGAGGTCTTAGCCACAATGGAGATTTATCAAAAAATAACACTTAGATTACACTAATTAAACTTAACTCAGGAGGACATTTTGTTACTTTTTTAATTAAAGGGATACGCCAACGTTTTTCAGTCAAACACTCTCCACTGCATCTGGAACACGTGTGATTAATAATAATAATGGCGGCACGGTGGTGTAGTGGTTAGCACTGTCGCCTCACAGCAAGAAGGTTCTGGGTTCGAGCCCCGTGGCCGGCGAGGGCCTTTCTGTGCGGAGTTTGCATGTTCTCCCCGTGTCCGCGTGGGTTTCCTCTGGGTGCTCCGGTTTCCCCCACAGTCCAAAGACATGCAGGTTAGGTTAACTGGTGACTCTAAATTGACCGTAGGTGTGAATGTGAGTGTGAATGGTTGTCTGTGTCTATGTGTCAGCCCTGTGATGACCTGGCGACTTGTCCAGGGTGTACCCCGCCTTTCGCCCGTAGTCAGCTGGGATAGGCTCCAGCTTGCCTGCGACCCTGTAGAACAGGATAAAGCGGCTAGAGATAATGAGATGAGATGAATAATAATAATAAGACAGAAAGAAACACCTCCCTGAAAACAACAGAAACTTGTATACACGTTTCATTCGCACACTCACGTCCTCCATTTTTCTCTCCTGTCTCAAATTTGTATCCCACAATGCCTTGTGTGAACGGGGAAAGCCCACCATGTGATGCATGACGTAGTATTTTGTATTGCGTCATGGTAAAGCAGGAAAAAATAGCAGAGAATTTAGGGCCATGTGGCCCTAAATTCATTAATTGTTCTGTTTAAAAAAAACTAATAAAATTGGAAGTCTGTGATTCAAATTCAGTAGCTTTCGGTCCACTCAACAAAAATATTTGGGTGTTGGGAAAATTCTTTTTATGACCTACACTTGAAAAATCTGAATGGCAGTCTACCTTTAAGCGCTTGATTTGTTTGCCTAGCTATTGTGTGTGAATATCTTTGCGAAGTCTTATTATGCTTTTGTGTTGTTACGTCTCAGTAGTGCGTTCCAAGTGCTGTATAAGATGTATATTTTCCTGATTGCCTGTTTTCATCATTTTCTGATTATGCCCTATATAAAGCTTGAACTACAATTATTTTATTTCCTTGAATAATGCATACGCTGAATTTAATGCACTTGGGTCCTGCCTCATGAACATACATGTAAAAAATTTAACATAATTCAAAATTTCAAACATTAAACTCTAACAATAAAGCTATTGAGATGAGATGAGATGAACATGAGAGAAAGTCTTACCAGCGCTTTTCTAATGGCTTTTTATCCAACTTTCCAAAAGTAATTCCAGTTGTTTACACTTTCCTGGAAATATTCTGACATCTCTGCCTGATCAGCCCAAAACTTTGGCAGTTCTGTGTTTTGCGAAGCCAAAGGTCTGTGTGAGGTCACGATGAAGTCTGAGTTCCTGAGTGTTTGTAATCAGAATGCCAATGATATCCTGAAATACCATTTCACTTACAGTAGTACAGTATTTCTTGATGGGTTAGGTTTCTGTGTTTTGTTTTGGTGTGCCTGTTCCATATTTTTCTTAATAGTGTTGAATTTTAAATGTAATATTTACCTGGATCTGCCATTTGTATTTTCACCCATCTTCATGTACAGTTTGTCTAAAGCTCAGGGATTCTCATTTCCATGAAATCCAATTAAATCACCTCCTGACTTCAGGAAATTCCTGTGACGATTGCAGTGTTAGCCATGAGCCAACTCTCACATAGCCAGACCCCAGAACCAAGGATCCCTGAATGTCTTCCTTTTTTGTCTGGCTCACTTCCTGTGTTTGTACACACTTGCTTTTTAGTCCATCTGTTGGTTCCCCTATAAAAGCTCCATGTTTGTCATGCTTTGTTGCTTACTTTTGTTTGTTTTGTTAGTGTTTTAGCTCATCCAGCCGTAGACCAGGCGGATGAGCTTATGCGATCGCGTGTCGTCTGTCCGTCATCCATCCACAATTTACAAAAATCGCTACTCCTCCTACAGGATTGATCGGATTTTGATTAAACTCACATACGATTTTCCCCAGGTGCATATGCATAAAAGTTGTCAAGATGGTGGCACCAGCTGTCATATTTACAATTTTATGAGCATCTGAAATTTTTGGGTGACTCATCACATTAAACACTACGCTTGGTAAACTGCTAGGATGTTTTCATTGCTCAAGAGCACTTAAACCATTCCTGCTGATTCCAGGGAATTGAACCGGCAACCTTTTGATCTCAAAGCTGCTTCTCTGACCTTTAGGCCTCAATGCCCCCCCCCAAAAAAAGACAGCAGTTTGTTAGCAGAAGCAGCTAATGGTTAGAGAAGCAGCGTTGGGACCAAAAGGTCACTGGTTTGATTCCCTGGTCCAGCAGGAATGGCTGAAGTGCCTTTGAACAAGGCACTTAATCCCCAACTGCTCCCCAGGTTGCTCTGGATAAGAATGTTTCCTAAATGCCTGTAATGTCATGTGTTGCAGACTTTTCTATTTTGAAATTCATTTTCACTTACAGAATTTCGTTCCCAAACATGTGACTGTTTCTTAAGTTCTGCAATTAAAATTGTACTGCCTATCCAGGCATTCAAAAGGACTTGGTCAGGGAAGCTATACTGTACACTACTGTTCAAAAGTTTGGGGTCACCCAGACAATTTTGTGTTTTCCATGAAAAGTCACACTTTTATTTACCACCATAAGTTGTAAAACGAATAGAAAATATAGTCAAGACATTTTTCTGGCCATTTTGAGCATTTAATCGACCCCACAAATGTGATGCTCCAGAAACTCAATCTGCTCAAAGGAAGGTCAGTTTTATAGCTTCTCTAAAGAGCTAAACTGTTTTCAGCTGTGCTAACATGATTGTACAAGGGTTTTCTAATCATCCATTAGCCTTCTGAGGCAATGAGCAAACACATTGTACCATTAGAACACTGGAGTGATAGTTGCTGGAAATGGGGCTCTATACACCATGGGCGATTGCTCTAAGACAACGAGGGAGGCTCAGCCTCCTCTAAAAATGACGAACATCGTGTAGGATGAATTGTGCTAGGCTTATGTTATAGCCGACCTTATAACATTGCTATTTCAGATCCAGAATCATAGAAATATATGTGCTCAACCCAACTACAGTACGAAATCATTCCGTTATAACTTTCCCCAGTTCGCCTAATGTGTGCTTGAGTTTCTCCCCCTCGTGACAGCGCGATGCAGCCCAGCCTCAGTGGATTGGGAGCTATGTGCTTGTCAATCTCAAAATGCAAGACAATTATTGGACAAATACTGCGAAAACGCCCGCCCACGGAGTCTCACGGACTCCCAGCCTCAATGGACTTCAACGGCATTTGGGAGCTATGCGCTTTTTAATCTCAAAATGCAAGATGGTTATTGGACAAATACTGCGAAAATGCCCGCCCACGGACTCCCAGCCTCACATGGGAGGGACATGGCAGTTTCCACGAGGAGACTGGTGATTGGTGAAAGCGGCCGGATATTTTCTTTGATTGACAGCTCATTTCAAATATAGACAGGCAGCGGTTACAGTGTTGCCAGATTGGGCGGTTTCCCACCCAATTGGGCGGTTTTAAGTGCATTTTGGCGGGTTTTGAACATATTTTGGGCTGGATAACGTCAGCAGTATCTGGCAACATCAGTTCAGTCCCATGCGGATTTGCAAGTGCTGTGGTGTATTGTAAGAGATCGGCTTACATTTCGATTTCATTCATTACATACGGTTTCTACCAGCTTTTTTAGTTTGTATATATTTTCATTGTAAATAAAGTGTAAATATAGTGTTGTCAAGTTTGCTATCTTAGTTGCAGAAATTTTGTTTATTTGAGTGACTGAACTTGAACTCGAGGGGGCTAGTCAGCTAGCAAGAAAGCTGCGCATGGATGCCAAGCATTGCTGATTTAATTTTGGCGAAGCCATTTGCCAGTCTTCCTTTCGAGGAAAAAATTAAAATTAAAGAGCAGGGTAGACCAACGCCTCAAATTGACTTGGTGAAAAAGGTAGGGAATAATACTCGTTCCTTTCAGCTCTCCTGGTACGAAAAAGTGAATTGGCTAACAGCTAGTGACCCACATCAACAACAGTAAATAGGCTACTTTAGTAATATATGTCATGGATGGACCAAAAATATAGAATCTATTTAAAATGTTTATGCTGAGTATATTATATTGGAATATATGTTTTTCTGGATATGAATTAAACACAGCTACAATTTGGAAAACATTTTTAAACAAAAACACAGCCGAGGTAAATTTTTAAACAACATGCCACAATTTTAAAATATAAAATGTTAAAATATACCCCACCCCCAACACCACCATCATGTATATTGGACAGTAGGCTAATGGGCCAAAAGAACCTGTTATTTCACAGTTTGTGACCCTGCCAACAATCAGCCAGATCAGAGGCAAGAGTATGGGCAAAATCGATGTGTTTTTTTCTTTTAAAATCTGGAAATATCGTAACCGACCAGCCTCCCCTGTTTGAAAGACTACCAGCCGCCACTGCTATACACCTATGGAGATATTGCACCAAAAACCAGACATTTGCAGCTAGAATAGTCATTTACCACATTAGCAATGTATAGAGTGGATTTCTGATTAGTTTAAAGTGATCTTCATTGAAAAGAACAGTGCTTTTCTTTCAAAAATGAGGACATTTCAAAGTGACCCCAAACTTTTGAACGGTAGTGTGTGTGTGTGTGTGTGTACTGTATGTGTATATGTAAAGAGTGCTGGCGGGAGGAGATCAAAGAGTACAAAGGAGTGCACAGTTTGAGAGGTGAAGAGTGCAGAGAGGGGCGGAGATAAAAATGAGATGAGATGGCGGCCTGCTGTTTGTGTTCTGCAGTCCTGCATATGCTTCTGCCAGAGTCAATCTGCACACCAGCAACCCCAAACAACAGGCCACTGCTGTCAAAACCCTGTTCATGTTTTTTTTTTTCTCACTCTCCCCACCCCACCACACACACACTCCTCTGTCTGACAGCCTGCTGTGTGCTTCTGTGGTTTTGTGCTGACTAGAAAAGTGATTCTCTCTGACAGTGGACACACACACACACACTATATATATATACACACATCTGTTCCAGCCCACTGATTCAGAAACATCTTCACAAAAGTTACACAAAGTGCATGTTTCTGACATGACCTGAGACCACACTGCAATAACCAAATCATTTTGAATAGAGGTGAATGCAGCGAATATTTCTCATGATGAAATTATGATAATAATAATCATTAATATTTGGTGACATTGTAAATTTATTTTACGTACCTCGCATTATTTACAGCATGGCAGCACAGTGGTGTAATGGCTAGCACTGTCGCCTCACAGCAAGAAGGTTCTGGGTTTGAGCCCAGTGGCCGACGGGGGCCTTTCTGTGTGGAGTTTGCACGTTATCCCCGTGTCTGCGTGGGTTTCCTCCAGGTGCTCAAGTTTCCCCCACAGTCCAAAGACATGTGGTTAGGCTAACTGGTGGCTCTAAATTGACCACGAGTATGAATGGTTGTTTGTCTCTCTGTGTCAGCCCTGCGATGATCTGACGACTTGTCCAGGGTGTACTCCACCTCTTGCCCATAGTCAGCTGGGATAGGCTCCAGCTTGCCCATGACCCTGCACAGGATAAGCGGTTACGGATAATGGATGGATTGTTTACAGGACTTTCTAACATTAACAAACTTCAACTAGATGGGCAATCAGAGAGCGCAGATCTCCACCAAGGACAAAGGGCATGTTTTGCAACGTTGACTGTGGCCCTGTCCACACGGCAACGGATTCAGGTGACTCCGATACAATTGCTTATCGTTTAGGCCTGGCATCCACACGGCACCGGCGTTTTGGGTGCCCAAAACGCAATCTTTTTGAGAACGGGTTCCAGAGTGGAAAGATCTGGCAATGTTGCCGTTGTGAAGTCGTCTGGATGAGTAGAACGGATTTGTTTACGATGACGTCACAACCACATGACTGTGAGTGCTTCACGCCAGGTAGAAGTGTAACGAACTCGATGCGAGTTGTCAACAAATCCTATAACTTGGTTCATGAAACGCGCTTACAAAATATTTTCACTGTGAATATTTATTGTGTAATGGTGCAAAGTGAGAGAGAGAGAGAGAGAGACTCTGCCCTTAGGGCAGAGTCAATCCCGCAAGCAAAAATAGGGGAAAAAAGGAGCAATCTCACCTCTTCAGATGTTGGTTTAAGTCCTACAATACATTCCTCAAAAAGGGCGTAGAAGAGCAAATTAATCCATCAACGTGTAGCATTCAATTTATTCCGAACCATTAAAGACGCCGCCTTCCGCGTAGAATCATACGTCCTCCTCGCCGCCATATTGGATAGGTCAAAGCGGAGAATAAAGATTCATGTGCTGCGTTTAACTGTACCAACAGGTTTACCGTCCAAACGAGATCACATGGGATTACCTTTCACAGGTGAGAAACAACAAATTAATCCATCAACGTGTAGCATTCAATTTATTCTGGACCATTAAAGACGCCGCCTTCCGCGTAGAATCATACGTCATCCTCACCGCCATATTGGATGGGTCAAAGCGGAGAATAAAGATTAGCTGCGTTTAACTGTACCAACAGGTTTGCCGTCCAAACGAGATCACAAGGGATTACCTTTCACAGGTGAGACTGGAAAAATACTTTTCATTGTATTTGGTTATAATGTAATTTTACGAACAGATTTTCCTGACTTTGTGGCTAATATGAAGTCTCGCGCATAATAGTTTATGCGCATGCGTCCTTACTTCTTCTATTGTTCTGGTGTCTCCGAAGGGACCGTCTTACAGCGCCCCTAGAGGTGTGGCATGTGTATTGCATCGTTTTCAGCAAGCGTTGCGTTGCCATATGGACCTGATATTTTACTGATCGTTGCCCATTTGGACGCGATATATTTTTAAATAACATCTCGTTGCCATTGTCATGTGGATGTAGCCTGTGAGCCACTCCAAAAATTTAACAAGTTCTTCTTTGCCCCATACTACAACCTTTCACCAAGTTTCATGGAAATCAGGTTGGTAAGTTTTGCACAATCTTGCTTAAAGTTGCCCTTCCACCAAAAACATTTAATACTGGCTCTTTTTGAAATACCATAGTTCACTCCGAGTTGCATATGCATGCGAAAATGTAATTCTACTCCCATTCCCTGTATTAGCTTATGAAAGAAAATAGTCGGGAAAACAAGCGAATCTGAAAAAGCCATACGAACTTACGTCACTTCGAAAATTAGTATTCATGGCCTCGCCCACCTTGGCTTGCAACCACCCATGGGAAGAAAGTTCGGATTTAAGCGCGAGGAGAGATAGCAGAGCCCATCTCATCAGTAGCTAACAAACAGGACCTAACAACAAGTTGAAAACGTGTCTGAACAAGTTCGTGCCTGTGTTATTTGTGGCAGTAACACATCAACATTGCATTTCTTGCCCAAGATAGAAGAGGTGAAGAAGAAATGGTTGGAATTTATCTTTGGAACACCACGAGCGAAGTATAATGCAACGTTAGTACTGTGTTCTGATCATTTCTACCACAGTGACTTTTCAAACTTCGGTGCCTTCAGTAGTGGTTTTGCTTCAAGGTTGTTTTTAATCCCTGGATCTGTGCCGTCAAGACGATCGACTACCAGCTCACAAGCTGTAAGTAAAACATTAACTTTTTGTTCAAAGGTTTTTGTTACAAAATAGCATGTTCATATTCTCCACGTTAGCATGCATGACATGGTCACAAGCTAGGCAGGGATGAGAGTTTTCCGCTTTTTGGCGGATTTCTGCTTTTTCTGAGTAAAAAAACGACCTTTTTATATTATGCCAAATCCGTTGAGAATTTTTTAAAATTAATTTCGGGGGGTTGGGGTATGTTCCTTCATGCTGTTCAAACTTTATTAACTCCAACAATGTTTACACATTATTTGTAAGTCGCCATCTTTAGTTTCATTTAAATCTCGTTGAACGTGATGTAAAATTCGTGTTATCTACATTGTTATTGGTCAAAACATTGATGTCGAGACCATAATAGCCAATCAAAACAGTTTTTACAAAGACACCCACATCCGCTTGTTCTGACCCACTGGAGGTAGCGTCACAGTGCTGTTAGCCAATCAGAGGTAACACGTTTACTGATTGCTGTTAGCCAATCAGAGGTAACATGTTTACATGTCATGAATATTAATGAGTAAGAGCTGAAATCCTGTCGTTCTTCCGCCACCCACTCCTCCACCAAACTAGAACAGCCTGAAACAGGAGAACCACAGCATTTTTTTCACCAAAACCGGCTCACAGGGCATTCATTCATACTAGAGACCACCGCACAATTAATGAAAAAATGATGCAATGAGACCTTTAAAGTCAAACAAACAAACTGCACCAAAAACTTGGCAGAAGTAATCTCATCTCATCTCATCTCATCTCATCTCATCTCATCTCATCTCACTATCTCTAGCCGCTTTATCCTGTTCTACAACCCCGATTCCAAAAAAGTTGGGACAAAGTACAAATTGTAAATAAAAACAGAATGCAATAATTTACAAATCTCAAAAACTGATTTTGTGTCAGCCCTGTGATGACCTGGCGACTTGTCCAGGGTGTACCCCGCCTTTCGCCCGTAGTCAGCTGGGATAGGCTCCAGCTTGCCTGCGACCCTGTAGAAGGATAAAGCGGCTAGAGATAATGAGATGAGAATGAGAAAAACTGATTTTGTATTCACAATAGAACATAGACAACATATCAAATGTCGAAAGTGAGACATTTTGAAATTTCATGCCAAATATTGGCTCATTTTAAATTTCATGACAGCAACACATCTCAAAAAAGTTGGGACAGGGGCAATAAGAGGCTGGAAAAGTTAAAGGTACAAAAAAGGAACAGCTGGAGGACCAAATTGCAACTCAGTAGGTCAATTGGCAGTAGGTCATTAACATGACTGGGTATAAAAAGAGCATCTTGGAGTGGCAGCGGCTCTCAGAAGTAAAGATGGGAAGAGGATCACCAATCCCCCTAATTCTGCGCCGACAAATAGTGGAGCAATATCAGAAAGGAGTTCGACAGTGTAAAATTGCAAAGAGTTTAAACATATCATCATCTACAGTGCATAATATCATCCAAAGATTCAGAGAATCTGGAAGAATCTCTGTGCGTAAGGGTCAAGGCCGGAAAACCATACTGGGTGCCCGTGATCTTCGGGCCCTTAGACGGCACTGCATCACATACAGGCATGCTTCTGTATTGGAAATCACAAAATGGGCTCAGGAATATTTCCAGAGAACATTATCTGTGAACACAATTCACTGTGCCATCCACCGTTGCCAGCTAAAACTCTATAGTTCAAAGAAGAAGCCGTATCTAAACATGATCCAGAAGCGCAGACGTCTTCTCTGGGCCAAGGTTCATTTAAAATGGACTGTGGCAAAGTGGAAAACTGTTCTGTGGTCAGACGAATCAAAATGTGAAGTTCTTTATGGAAATCAGGGACGCCGTGTCATTCGGACTAAAGAGGAGAAGGACGACCCAAGTTGTTATCAGCGCTCAGTTCAGAAGCCTGCATCTCTGATGGTATGGGGTTGCATTAGTGCGTGTGGCATGGGCAGCTTACACATCTGGAAAGACACCATCAATGCTGAAAGGTATATCCAGGTTCTAGAGCAACATATGCTCCCATCCAGACGACGTCTCTTTCAGGGAAGACCTTGCATTTTCCAACATGACAATGCCAAACCACATACTGCATCAATTACAGCATCATGGCTGCGTAGAAGAAGGGTCCGGGTACTGAACTGGCCAGCCTGCAGTCCAGATCTTTCACCCATAGAAAACATTTGGCGCATCATAAAACGGAAGATACGACAAAAAAGACCTAAGACAGTTGAGCAACTAGAATCCTACATTAGACAAGAATGGGTTAACATTCCTATCCCTAAACTTGAGCAACTTGTCTCCTCAGTCCCCAGACGTTTACAGACTGTTGTAAAGAGAAAAGGGGATGTCTCACAGTGGTAAACATGGCCTTGTCCCAACTTTTTTGAGACGTGTTGTTGTCATGAAATTTAAAATCACCTAATTTTTCTCTTTAAATGATACATTTTCTCAGTTTAAACATTTGATATGTCATCTATGTTCTATTCTGAATAAAATATGGAATTTTGAAACTTCCACATCATTGCATTCTGTTTTTATTTACAATTTGTACTTTGTCCCAACTTTTTTGGAATCGGGGTTGTACGATGAGATTGAGTGGAATGTTTTATTCTATCCACATTGTCAGGGAAGGGTGTAGAGATAGATGTTGGTGCCGAAGAGTTTTATTAAGGAAACAATCATCAGGCAAACAGTCCAATACGGCAGGCATAACTAGTAAACGGTGAGCAAGCACTACAGTAGGTCAGGTGAGGCACAAACACACACAGACACACACGCAATCAAAGACCAGGAACAGGAATCAGGAAACCAGGAGAACAGTACGCAAACACGGCTCGGTAATGTGTCACAACAACGCAATACTTCACAAACTGAGTGAGTGTTCAGAGACCTTATTGAGGCGTGCTGATTGTGCCTTAATTCAGTGCAGGTGTGTGTTATTCACGGCATGTACGTGTGACACACATTCACTGGATTTTGAGAAACAGAGCATTTTTATTTTTAGCAAATTCGATAAATAAAAACTTTATACAAAATGTCCGACAAAATCATTTCCACTGAGAATGTAAACAAACCAGTGAAATGACAGTAGCAGTTTGTGAAAAATGTAATAATAATAATAATAATAATACTTATTGAAAAATAAAATATATGTTCCTACCATCAAATACTTTTATTCCATATTATTGGGGTTTTGTTTGCGAGTAGAGTTTTTATTTCATCCTCGGTTGGTTCAGCAACACGTGCCGCCATTTTGTTTTTCTCTACTCAAGGTATATGAGCCGATAGCCTAGTAGTAGAGTAGCCAATCAGAGCGCATGATTGCTCATATCCAGTGAATGTGGATAGAATAAAATCTGTTTGCCACTAACATGAGTTTAGTAATCAGTTTATTAAACAGAGCTAAAACAAAAAAAATAAAACTACATACACCAAAGGCAAAGAGAAGCCCTGATTGATTGCTTTATGTCCCTCAAGTGTGACATAAATGCATGAAGTACAGAAAATAAAAAATAAATAAAAATTATCTCACAAAAATATTGGGGAAGAGAACTATCACAATGTACATATATTGCCTGCATTCAAGAAGTTTTCACTTTGCTAAGCCATCACTTTTACAGCCAAAGATAGTTTTTTTTTGTCTGTGCTTGTCTGGTACTCATTTAGACATATTCTCTCTCTCTCTCTCTCTCTCTCTCTCTCTCTCTTTCTCTTCCTTCTTTTCTTTTTCCCTCTTTTTACTCTCTTCAGTCTCTCAGCCTCTCCTTTCTGGACCTGCAGTAAGACATATCTTCAGATCTCCCTAAGGGCTGCACCATTCTTTCCATATTTTTCCACTTCTTGGCTCGGACTTTCAGATTCTGAATAAATCTGCACAGCGCGCACACAGTACATAGGGTGTACAAAATGAAATAAGGTCAGAGGTTGAAAGTTTATCCTAGATCACAAGGTTCAATTCCAGTTACATCGAATTACTTCCTTCCAAACGTCCGCATAATCAGCGAACATGACTGAACTGCAACAGCATTGAGTTTTAATGCTTAACCTTTAATGATTATTATGTGTCTATAAATAAGTGAAATGGTAATGTTTTGTTTCAAAGTGGTGTTTCATGTTACCATTTTTGATAGAGGTGTGTGTGTGTGTGTGTGTGTGTGTGTGTGTGTGTGTGTGTGTGTGTGTGTGAGAGAGAGAGAGAGAGAGAGAGAGACTATTTAATCCCAATTTCTCCTGTTTCTGTACTTTTAGTTTATTTTTATACAACAGTTAGTGCTGGTCCACTAACTTGATTGGTCGAATGCCTTTCCAAGAGTGCTGATACTGCTGATACTGGCACTGGGACGTTTCACTTGTCTGTGTCCTGAATGTAAAATTCCACTTCCTAGTTCAAAACAGTTACTACGGTAGTGTTAATGAGATCACCAGCGGTCGTGGTATCGTCAAGACCACCTAAACCGAGACCAAGTCACGACCAAGACCAAAGTGTATCAAGACCAAGACTTTGAGGGGTTGAAATCAAGTCAAGACCAAGACCAAGGCAGGGCAAGACTGAGTCAAGACGAGAACCAAACCAGTGTGTGTGAAGGGGTGGGAGATGAGTGACAGTCATTAACAGGCAGAAAATTTTCAAATTTGCAATGAATCATGTTATTGGTTGCATTTGAAGCAGGAAAATTTACATCCAATCACAGTAACGATGCTAACAAATAAATCAGACAATTTAGTGAAATCCACACAGTTGTGGTCTTGACCAGTCTTACATTACAGGTATTTAGCAGATGCTCTTATCCAGAGCAACATACAACATGCCCAGAGCAGCCTGGAGATAAGGTGCTTTGCTTAAGGGTACTTCAGCCATTCTTGCTAGTCCAGGGAATCAAACCAGCAACCTTTTGGTCCCAAAGCTGCTTCTCTAGCCATTAGGCCATGGCTTCCCCCATGAGGGTGTGTGTGTGTGTGTGTGTGTGGTTTTTTTTTTTCTTTCTTGCTTGAAATAAAATCCCGAGTCCTCTATGTCTGAGATTGAGACTAGGTAAAATGAGTAAAAATGCGGTCGATTCCAAGACGAGACCAAGAATTTCAAAAAGTGGTCTTGAGACTGGATTCAAGTACCACAACACGAATCAAAGCACAAGGCAAGTAATACCTTTCAGCAATATAACTTTTGACTTCAAATATGAAAGCTCTTCAGATGAAGATGAAAAGAAAGAGAGAATGCCAATTTTACCAGAAGCACCTTTAACAGTAATGTACAAATCAATGTGAGTTAGCTAGCCAGCTAGCCGGTGTGCTATAAAGTGAGTGTAGCTTCTCCGGGATGTATTTCCTCTTGTGGAACAAAAACTAACAGAACATTTGGCCACATTACGTTCAAAATGTCTTGTTTAGAGAAGTGTTGTAGGAAAGCAATATCATACTCGAGGTCGTGCTGTTGTGTTGAATTCAGTACCACAGCATGACCATAAGTGTGATATTGTTAAAATTATTTATTTTACTGATCTACACATGATGTTTTATAATGAACTTATTTGCTGAGTGTAAACCCTCAGCAGCACTGCATGAGAAACCTGTCCTTTCCTGAGTTAATGAGTGTAGCCTTTCTTTGTCCTGCAGGCTTCATATTTGACCGCCTGTGTCTGAACAAATAATAATAATAATAATAAAGAAATTAAGGCCTCAGCCCTGCGATGACCTGGCGACTTGTCCAGGGTGTACCCTGCCTCTCGCCCATAGTGAGCTGGGATAGGTTCCAGCTTCCCTGCGATCCTGTAGAACAGGATAAGCGGCTACAGATAATGGATGGATGAATGGATGGATGGAAAATAAGGCCAACAGACCAGATGTAGTAGTGAAGGACAAGGAGGAAAGAGTTCGTTTGCTCTTTGATATGTCTGTTCCCACTGAAAGAAACACTTCTCTAAAAACTATACAAAAACTCTCCAAATACAAAGATCTAGAAATAGAAATTGAGAAAATGTGGGGTATGAAGACCACAACCATACCAGTGGTAATAGGTGCTCTCGGTCTGGTCAAGAAAAGGATTGAAAAATACACCAACAAAATCCCTGGTAATATCAAGATACAAGAAATTCAAAAGATTGTCCTCCTCAGCACTGTTCATATACTAAGGAGGACCTTCAAGTAGATCCATCACACCCTCGTGGTAGCCCAAAGTCCAAGGGATGGACTTGGCTCTGTGAGCAAACAGAACAGGACATTAAGGAAAAACTCATAATAATAATAACAACAACAACAACAACAACTTTGGGACTTCAATATACAGTGTGACAAAGTGATTGAACATTGTAGGTCTGATATAGTAGTTGTAAACAAAAAAGAAGAGATTTGCCAGATTATTGACATAGCTATCCCAGGAAATAAGAGCAAGAGCAAGAGCAAGGAAATAAGGAGCAAGAGAAGAGCGATAACTACAATGAGCAGAAAGAAAGAAAGAACAACTTTATTCATCACACACTTGTGAAAATCCTCTCTGCATTTAACCCATCTGAAGCAGCGAACACACACAAACACGTGAGCAATGAGCACACACACACATACCCAGAGCAGTGGGCAGCCATGCTAACAGTGCCCGGGGAGCAGGAAATATTAAGACTATGGCCTATGAAAAAAAGTTGAAGTTAGCAACAGGGCAAGGGATTTTGCAAGGGATTAGCGGCAGGCTACCAGGTCGCTCTGTTGTGTGTAGTTTTCCATGTTGATTTTAAAAGTAACTAATGGCCCTTTTCCACTACCCTTTTTCAGCTCACTTCAGCCCGACACGGCTCGCGTTTTGACTACCTCAGAGCAGCACGACTCAGCTCGCTTCAGCCCTACTCAGCACCCAAAACTCGCATGGTTTTGGAGTAGGGCTGAAGCGAGCCAAACTGAGCCAAGTGGGGCGAGGGGCATGAGGAGACACTCCCCTGTGCACTGATTGGTGAGGAGGAGTGTTCTCACATGCCCACACACGCCCCGCGAGCACGCTGGGATCTGTAAACACCGTAAACCCGGAAGAAGAAGAATTACGAGAATTTCTGAAGCCTTATGCGCCTCGCCTCATCTATACGCTCTTGCCAGTATCTGTTGGCGTTGTCGGTGACAACAAGCCACAGCACCAAGACCAGCAACACTAACGACTCCATGTCCTCCATGTTTATTGTTTACTATCCGGGTCATGAGACTACCGCTTAAAAGGTCACTGTTTGCGCCGCCTAACAACATCACGTGACGTCCACCCACTTTCTCTAACTCCACCCAATGTGTCCACCCACTTCCAGCCAGCACGGTTCAGCGCGGTTGTAGTCGAAATGCAACCCCAACAGCCCCACTCAGCTCGACTCAGCCCAACTCAGCACGGCACGGCTCAGCCCAACTCAGCCGCGTTGGTAGTGGAAAAGCGGCATAAGTAAATTACATGGGGAAATGAATACTTAAGTCTGAGTGAAAAATTCTGTAGGAAGCGTGCAGCATGGAAGGCAGAAATCTTAGTTTTTCAGTCGTTAGCCTGTGCTACTTGCTCTCGATAGCACTGGCTTGACCGCTTTATTAGCATTCACTAACACTACTGATGAATGCTACACCGGCTGAAAGGTGACTTCACTGCTGCACTGATGGTGGCGAGTCACGGTTAAGCTAGTGTTGGCCTTCAAGAATGCCAAGGGCAATATATTTTTAGTCCCACTCACTATAACTCAAAATCTGATTGGTTAATTCATCTGTCACTTCCTACATAAACATACACTGCCGTGGCCTTCTGTCCCGACAATGAAATCCGAACCAATGAGTGAGCCAGCTCTAAACTCTTCTCAGCCGAGAGACAACAACAAAAAAAAATCTCATTGGATAACTCGATTTTAATGTTTTCAGGACAGTAACCATTTCATTTCTGAAGCAAATTTGATAGAAAATGAGGCCGAATTAGAATTAGAAGAGAATAATTATAATGAAATTATGAAAGAAAGAAAGCAATTCAATATAACATTTGAAATGCAGATATGTTTGGGCCTTCTCTAAAGGCCTAGAAGTCCCTGATGCTTCCCTTCTGGACTATAATACTTCTGGGTTAAGATCATCACCAAGACTTTTTACTCGAATGTGGCAGCAGGGGTGTGGTCGAGCATGAGCTGTGAATGGCGAGGAGGCAGATTGAACCAGCAGGTAACATGTGATGAGGTGCACCAGTGTCAAATTACTTGGCTGTCTATTAACCTGTGTCTCTGTGTCTCTTTCAGACAGTCAGGAACGAGAGAGAGAGAGCAGCGTCACCCCAGCGTCACATTTTTTACTTTTACCACTCAGATATGTAATATTGGATCATTTTCCTCAATAAATAAATGATCAAGTATAATATTTTTGTCTCATTTGTTTAACTGGGTTCTCTTTATCTACTTTTAGGACTTGTGTTAAAATCTGATGATGTTTTAGGTCATATTTATGCAGAAATATAGAAAATTCTAAAGGGTTCACAAACTTTCAAGCACCACTGTACGATAATGACTTTTGACCTCTCTCTCTCTCTCTCTCTCTCAGCCTAACTCACTTCCTTCTGCTAAATAATTTACAGAAATGTGTGTGGATGTAGAAGCTGAAACAGAGGCTCTGCAACTGAAGCATCAATGGTTCATGTTTAGAAAACTCGCATCTCTAATTTACAGCCATGTCCTACACGTATGAAAGCACAATACACACACAGAGGCATTAAAGGTTTGCATGACTTGAATGACATCATTTACTTTATAGATTCAGGTTTGAAGCTAAAGCTGGAGTGTGTACTGGGTTTGGTTATGTCAGTGTCGAAAGCTATAACTAGCTTGGGGTGGAAAGAAACACAGCATTTTTCATTAAGCACCTCCTCCGCACAATCATGTCGAGATTTAAATGCTGATTTATGACATTTAAACAGTACTCTTACCATCAGCCCACACAAGCCAACACACACACACACATACCCATACACACAGAGAGAGAGAGAGAGAGAGAGTAGGATGAACACTATAGAGACCCTAAGTAGATAAACTGGGTTGGTATCATGCATCTTAAAGGGCCGGCATGACTTCAACCATTTACACAAACCATATTCAAGACATAAATATAAGCAGAAGATAAATAATACTGTAAGAAAGGAGGATAGTGAGGTCAAATGACAGAAATCCAGTCAGCCTTATACCAATAATCTGTCACCTTACCAAGCAGTTATTTCATTTCCCAGCTTCTTATTATAACAGCCTAACTATTAGTATAAGTGTTTTAAACCTAATGTGTAAATTCTGGACGTTTTACTGGTTAAGGCTAGTGATCCATCACAACATCATGTCTGGAGACCTAGAGGAGCATTGCTAAACTAAGACTCCTTCATTTCCAGATACAGTATATTTTGATAATTTTGACTGAACTTTTGTCTAGCTACAGGAGACCATGGCTGTTCCTTGCTGTAAGTGGTATGACATTAGTGGACCATGGGATGATTTTTTTTAAAATAGATTTTTTAAAAGTCTAGGCATGCAATGATAAATCATGATATAAATTTATGATGATCTGAATCAATGAAATAAAAAATGAATCGCGATTATTATCAGGCTGCATAATTTCTTAGTTTTTTTGAGCTCTAATTGTGTTGTTTAGACAGCAGAGGACACAATATCATACAATAGCAGGAATAAACGTTACTTCACCATAGGTGGAAGTAACACAGCTCTAATGCTGTGAAAACACACACAAAAAAAGATCTAAAATGGGAAAGATCTGTTGTGTGATTGACTGTACAAACAGATTTAACTACTTAAAAGAAATCAGAGCTCTCTTTTTACAGACTGCTGAAAGATGAAAAGAGAAACAAATGGAGGTAGTACAAATGTTCTTAAAAGTTTTTTTAAGAAAAGGCCAATTTGTTATTAATGTTTTTCATTTTTAATAAAAGGAATATTTCAGTTAATATGTTTTATATTTTACTCCAACTTTAAAAATAATGATTCTTGGTTATTAAGAAAATGAAACAAAAGTGTTTTTTTATTTAACAAAAGGAATATTTAAATTGATAAAGAATAGGAAAATACATGTTACATTTTTTTGGTAATAAAATTTTCTTCATTTAATTTTTTTTTCAAAAATATTATGGAAAAATAAAATCATGAACCCAATATGGTGAATAGAATTGACGGTGAATTGAGTGAATTATTACATGCCTAAAAAAATACACTTTAGTATCATTCTCTGAAAAACTTTATGCACCAGGCAGTTTCAGGAGGCCACTGTGGTGTTTTCACCACTTTTCAGACATTTCTTTTAGATAACTGACATAACTAATGTCAAAAAATCAGAATGAAGCTGCAATCATGAAATATTTATATCTATCTGGGGCAGCAGAAAGCACAAAAAGGAAAAAGTACAGTCTGAGAAATGGAATCGGTAAGAAATTTGTGGTAAATAACTGGATTTAGACAGTTTATCTGATTCCTTGATGAATGGTGGTATAGCGGTTAGCACTGTTACCTAATGGCCGACAGGGAGTTTTCATGTTTTTCCCATGTCTGCATGGGTTTCCTCCAGGTGCTCTGGTTTCCCCTACAGTCCAAATTCATGCAGGTTAGGTAAAATACCCAGACACTGGGGTTGTAGAAGTCAGTGCATACTTAGTGCTGTTCTCAAGCCTGGATAGATTGGGGAGAGTTGTGTCAGGAAAGGCATCCGGTGTAAAACCTATGCCAAATCAAATATACGAATCATGATGGTCTGCTGTGGTGACCCCTAATGGGAGCAGCTGAAAGAAGAAGATCTGATTCAAAAATCATGAATTTGAACTGTAAAAAAAAAAAAATTTAGAGGCTAACTAACTAACTAGCTAGCAGCTGGAGTATGAGGCATTGGGCTCATTACATCCATCCATCCATCCATCCATTATCCTTAACTACTTATTCTGTGCAGGGTCGCGGGCAAGCTGGAGCCTATCCCAGCTGACTATGGGCGAGAGGCGAGGTACACCCTGGACAAGTTGCCAGGTCATCACAGAGCTGATACACAGAGACACACAACCACTCACACTCATATTCACACCTACAGTCAATTTAGAGCCACCAATTAGCTTAACCTGCATGTCTTTGGACTGTGGGGGAAACTGGAGCAAACCCACACAGACACAGGAAGAACATGCAAACTCCACACAGAAAGGCCCCCCCATTGGGCATGGGGTTCAAGCCCAGACCCTTCTTGCTGTGAGGCAGCAGTGCTAACCATTACACCACCATGCCGCCTCATTACAACTAGTTATCACAATTGTAGCTTGTTGACTCATCTATAATAAAGAAACTTTAATTCTGTTCATTCTTGCATGTAACATAATATGATTAGTGTAGGTTGGGGTCCTGAAGAAGTTGTCATATAAATTGTTGTATAAGTTGTATATAAATTCTTTCATGTTTCCATTCAAGGCACCATGGGGGGGACACCATGGGAGGAGTGCACCTGTCTGGAGGTGGACTGGCTGTGATAAAATGCACCTCCGTGTGAATGTGTATGCACACACACACACACACACACACACACGTGTTTGTTTCACTATCCCTGTGAGGGCCTTCCATTGACATAATTATTATTGCAGTTAATTAATGCTGTGTCTGCACCTCAACTTAATCCTTACCTTAACCTCAGTAATGAAAAGGAAACTTTTTGGCTCTTTTATTTTTATAAAATTTTATTTTTGTTTAAAAAAAACAGCAATTTCCTTAGGGGGACCATCCAAATGTTCCCACAAGGTCGAAATTGTCAGATTTTACTATCCTTGTGGGGACATTTGGTCCCCAGTAGTATATAAACACACACACACACACGTGTGTGTGTGTGTGTGTGTGTGTGTGTGTGTGTGACTCAAATGAACATTTCATGTGTTAGCTGCTCATACTGCAAATGTATTTTTATAAAGCCAGATATGATCAGGCAACTGAGATACCATTTAATGGCGCTGGTGATTTTTGGAGGTTGGGGAAGTTCGTACAGTAAATGTGTGCTGGAGGGGAGAAATTACTGGATAGTGTAAGAGAAATGTACCTCTGTGCTGCTCTATCTCTGCTGTAATATGCTGTAATATGTCTCATACTCTTTGGAGAAGTTTTTTTTTTCTTTTCATTTCATCTTCAGTCACCACTTTCCCTCTTCCTATCCCAGGAACACTGGAGAACAAAATTTTGTTATGCACATGCTTGTCCACTTATAATAGTTTCCTTAGATGTTGGACTGTAATTTTCTGTTGAATGCTGGTATATTGAAGCAAGTGATATAAGTGGCTGATTTTTCTCTGCCTCCTGAACAAAGAAATATGATATTATAATTTGGTTCCAGCTTAACTTTTGTGCTGATTCAGAAAGCTTGAAATGTAAGTCTACTTGTGCAGCCTTGGATAGGTGCTTTGGATTGACTATTCTGATAACTTCAAACCCTGAACACATTAAATCCTGTGTTAAAACTAAAGATTAAATATGCAGTATACATCAATAAGAACATTATGACCAATGACTGGTGAAGTGAGTAACATTGATTATCTCATTACAATGGCACCTGTTAAGGGGTGGGATATATTAGACAGGAAGAGAACAGTCAGTTCTCAAAGTTGATGTGTTGGAAGCAGGAAAAATGGGCAAGCGAAAGGATCTGAGCAACTTTGACAAGGGCCAAATTGTGATGGCTAGATGACTGGGTCTTAACATTTCCAAAATGGCACATCTTATGGGGTGTTCCTGGTATGCAGGGGTTAGTACCTACCAAAAGTGGTCCAAGGAAGGACAAACAGTGAACCAGCGACAGGGTCATGGGTATTGAAGGGTCCTCGAGTCATATGGGGCACAAAGGATAGCCCATATGGTCCAATCCCACAGAAGAGCTACTGTAGTACAAACTGCTGAAAAAGTTAATGCTGGCTTCAACAGAAAGGTGTCAGCATTAACTTTTTCAGATCCTTACGCTTGCCCATTTTTCCTGTTTCCAGCACATCAGCTTCAAGAACTGACTGTTCTCTTGCTGCCTAATATATCCCACCCCTTAACAGGTGCCACTGTAATGAGATAATCAATATTATTCCCTTCACCTATCAGTGGTTTTAATGTTATAGTTGATTGATGTATCTGTACCATTGACTGTAAAAAAAAAAAAAAAGGAAGGTGTGTCTCCATGCCCATCTGTTCTATTGAAATGAAGGCAAAATTCCTCCGTCATGTTGTCAATTTTGGAGCCAGAGTCAAGGGAGCAAAACTGGCCATGCTCTCTGGGAGGGAAGGCTCTTTGGGAGGCATACTCTCACTACCCTGTCAATCACAGTGTCCAGAGCCAATCATGGCCATGTGTGAGCTCATGTATGCAGTACAGGGAGGACAGTGCTTTCCTCTGAGTGTGTTATGCCACTCTGTAATGCAGTATGAACAATGGTTCGAAAATATGCCATTGGCTGGCTTCATGTGTCTCCATGGAAGCATGTGCTAACCTTCACTCTCCCTGGTAAGTAGCTGCTGTATGATAGCGGTGGGAATTGGCAGGTGGCAAAATTGGGGGGAAAATAAGGAAAAGTTCAAAAGAAACATTTCCTGCCTTATTAGTTTATGTCGCTGTTTATATCGTTCAACTCATCAGTATTATTCGCTTCTTGTTTTTCCATTTACTTTCATCAAATTGTGATGACTCTTGCCCACCTCTTCATGCTTTCTGAAGTCCAAAGATAAATCCAAAGCTCAACCATGCATGATTTTCTTCATGAATGTCCTATTTTAAGAAACCTGCACTCGATTACCCGTTAATTTTGTCTCATCTCATCTCATTATCTCTAGCCGCTTTATCCTTCTACAGGGTCGCAGGCAAGCTGGAGCCTATCCCAGCTGACTACGGGCGAAAGGCGGGGTACACCCTGGACAAGTCGCCAGGTCATCACAGGGCTGACACATAGACACAGACAACCATTCACACTCACATTCACACCTACGGTCAATTTAGAGTCACCAGTTAACCTAACCTGCATGTCTTTGGACTGTGGGGGAAACCGGAGCACCCGGAGGAAACCCACGCGGACACGGGGAGAACATGCAAACTCTGCACAGAAAGGCCCTCGCCGGCCCCGGGGCTCGAACCCAGGACCTTCTTGCTGTGAGGCGACAGCGCTAACCACTACACCACCGTGCCGCCCCCCGTTAATTTTGTATTTAATTTAAATCACACCTGATGAAAAGGTTAAAAAGAAGCAGACCTTTAACAAGGGCCATCCTCCTAGGGCCTAGCGGTCACATACGTGGACAGCACTTTTTAGAAATTCAGAACAAGAATCCACATATGTGGACATACTTTTTCTCAAAAAGTACATCTTATCAAAGATGATGCTTAGTTTTTATTCTAATCAGGTTCTAATAAGCCCAAATAGCAAAAAGAAATAAAAAATGCATGTAAAAAAAACAGCTTGGGTCTTAGGAGGTTAATGAGGTGGGATTGTGCCTCAGGAAATTAAGTATAAAATATTAAATTGATTGTAGAATAAGAAATACAATCAACTGTGGATTGAATTCCTAAATCCATACATGAAATATGACTTGTATCTGTAATTAGATTAGTTCTGCCTCTTTACTCTGGGTACCATTAAAATGGTCTTCCTTTTCCCATCCCAGTATAATCCACACACACAGACATCAGCTCAGCAATCCCCCCAAAAAAGGGATGTTTAGAGTGCATTTCTCTCCATCTAATCAGACATAAGCTGCTTTTCACCATGCCATCCCAATCTTCATCCCTACTCACACGCTCCTTTTAACTCTCTTCCTTTATTCTCTCTCTCTCTCTCTCTCTCTCTCTCTCAAAGCATCAGTAAATTTCCCAGAGTGCTGTGGGGATTTAGCTGCTGTGCTAAATCATTTTGTCCTGTTCCCACAGGGCTGAGCAGCATGATGTAACTGTTAGCATTAGTGCTTTCCTTATGGCATACTGGACTCCAGCTTTTTTTTTTCCCCCTAAACTGGTTCTGTGCAGCAAAGATAAAAAGACATCAATATAAGGTTTCATTTTTGGCATTTTTGTGGTACTGACAATAACAGCACCAGAAAGAGTACTAAGATTGGTATGAAAACAGAATGGCATGAAGAAGTGAGACTCGGGCTGATTTCTTTCTAGCCCAGACTGTAGATTCATGCAGTCTATCAGTGACAGACATGTCATGTGACTGACTACACTAAGAAACGAAAAGTAGATCAACTAAACACACATTGTTGAGTCAAAACACAAATTACAAAAAGGAGAGACAACAGAACCATCAGTTTTTCTGGGGGTTTTGCTTGAATGAAAGAGTTACAACTTTCTGTAGAACATGTTTGGTACTTGGAGGAAACATGACAAAAGCAGTATACACTTGAAACGCTTTTAAAAAATAAATGGAAATCATGAGGGCAGCTGGCTAAGTGTGTGTGTGTGTGTTTTTATAGATTCACCGCACATCGTTCTGATTATGCCATCGATGAGACCTTGTCATATCATGCATCGCTCAACATGAATAACCGAGCTACGAAGATAATAGATTTTATTCTATCCACATTCACTGGATATGAGCAATCGTGTGCTCTGATTAGCTACTCTACTACTAGGATATCAGCTTATATACCATAAGTAGAGAAAAACAAAATGGCAGAGCGTGTTGCTGAAACAACTGAGGACGAAATAAAAACTCTACTCAAAAACAAAACCCCAAAAATACAAAAAAGCAACAAAATATGTGTAGTATGTTGAGCAGGTGGGTGGAGCACAGAAGCACGGCAGGCCAGAACTGAGTTTTCAAAAACTCTTTTATTTAGCTTTTCAGCTTTTACTGACACTCTCCCAGTCACAACCGTGCACATACACTCAAGCGTTCTGGTTGGGGAGAGAGCTCCCTTCCTCTGCTCTCTCTCTCTCCTTATATAGGGCGCGGTCACTGAGGAAGACACACAAACACAGGTGAACAGACATCAGGTGCAGTGATTCTGCCACTTACCTTCCCTGACTCCGCCCTCCAGTCACAGACCGACACTTGACCACACCCCCGCTGCCACATACCCCCACCGCCCGACTCAGGCCGGGCAGCCGTCCGGCCTGCAGCCGACTCCCCCCCCCTTGACGGGAGAGGAAGTCCGCCACGACCATCTGCGCCCCCGGCCTGTGGATCACCTTGAAATTAAAGGGCTGGAGTGCCAGATACCAATGGATGATCCGCGTGTTGGCATCCTTCATGCGGTGGAGCCACTGGAGGGGTGCGTGGTCCGAACAGAGGGTGAAAGGGCGCCCCAGGAGGTAGTAGCGGAGGGCGAGGACCGCCCACTTGATGGCTAGGCACTCCTTTTCTATGGTGCTGTAGCGCCCCTCATGCACCGACAGCTTCCTGCTGATGTACAGCACTGGGCGGTCCTCCCCCTCCACCTCCTGGGACAGAACGGCCCCCAGCCCTCTGTCTGAGGTGTCTGTCTGCAACATAAAGGGGAGAGAAAAGTCAGGGGAGTGTAACAATGGCCCCCCGCACAGTGCAGCCTTCACCTCAGAGAAAACCCGCTGGCATTGCTCCGTCCACTGGACCGGATCTGGTGCTCCCTTTTTAGTGAGATCAGTCAGCGGGCTGGTGACGTCCGAATAATTAGGTATAAACCTACGATAGTAGCCAGCCAGCCCCAGGAACTGTCTCACCCCCTTTTTGGTCTTGGGCCTCGGGCAAGCCGCAATCGCTGCTGTCTTATTAATTTGGGGATGCACCTGCCCATTGCCCAAGTGGAAGCCCAGATACCGTACTTCCACCCACCCAATCGCACACTTCTTCGGGTTGGCTGTGAGACCCGCTCGCCTCAGCAACCCAAGGACGGCCCTCAGGTGTTGCAGGTGCCGCGGCCAGTCGTTACTATAGATTATGATGTCGTCCAAGTACGCGGCCGCATAGGTGGCGTGGGGGCGGAGGACCCTGTCCATAAGCCACTGGAACGTAGCAGGCGCCCCAAACAACCCAAAAAGAAGTGTGACAAATTGGTGTAAGCCAAACGGTGTGGAAAAGGCTGTTTTTTCTCGGGATAGTGGAGTCAAGGGGATCTGCCAATAACCCTTTGTCAAATTCAGTACCACCAGATCGACGATTCCCTCGGCGTCATGGTTGTCAGCCCTCAGCCACTGCCGGCAGGTGTCCCAGAGTTGCTGGCCAAACGCGAACGGCCGGCCGACCTCCTCTAGGCGTAGAGCATGGAAGCGCTGGCGTTGTTGTTCGGGGGTGCTCCCCACACGCTGGAGGATGGCCCGGCGCAGGTCTGCGTAGACCAGCCGGCTGTCAGCGGGGAGCTGTAGCGCGGCCAGCTGTGCCTCACCCATTAGCAGGGGGAGGAGGCATGCCGCGCGCTGTTCCACCGGCCAACCCCAGGCCTCTGCTGCTTGCTCGAAGAGCGCTATGAAGGCCTCGGGGTCGTCGTGCGAGCCCATCTTCATTAGGGTGAGGTGGGGAGGGCCTGCGGCGGTGGAGGTGGTGGACCCCGCCGACGCGAGGAGGTGCCGGAACGCCTGACGATCTTCCTGTTGCGCCAACACCAGGGCCTCAAACCTTTGCGCTTGCTCCTTTCGGAGGGCGACCAGCACCTGGTACTGGCTCTGTTGGGCCGTGGCGAGGGGGTGGATCAGGTCCGTGAAGGGGGAGGACTCCATGGGGCTGTTCTCCTCTGTGCTCCGTCCCGGGTTTCAGCACCACTGTAGTATGTTGAGCAGGTGGATGGAGCACAAAAGCACGGCAGGCCAGAACTGAGTTTTCAAAAACTCTTTTATTTAGCTTTTCAGCTTTTACTGACACTCTCCCAGTCACACACACGCACATACACTCAAGCATTCTGGTTGGGGAGAGAGCTCCCTTCCTCTGCTCTCTCTCTCCTTATATAGGGCGTGGTCACTGGGGAAGACACACAAACACAGGTTAACAGACATCAGGTGCAGTGATTCTGCCACTTACCTTCCCTGACTCCGCCCTCCGGTCACAGACCGACGCTTGACCACGCCCCCGCTGCCACAATATGGAATAAAAGTATTTAATGGTAAGAACATATCTTTTTTTAATTTTTCAAGCATTATTATTATTATAATTATTATAACATTTTTGACAAATTGCTACAGTCATTTCGCCGGTTTGTTTACATTGTAAGCAGAAATGATTTTGTCAGACGTTTTGTATAAAGTTTTTATTTATTGAATTTGCAAAAAATAAAAATGCGCTATTTCTCAAAATCCAATGAATGTGGCTAGAATAAAACAGTTATTCCAGTCAATCTTGTCATACATGGCTTATAGCAAACTCAGAATTATGTGCCTCATCGGCTATCAGCTCATGTACGACTAGATTTCGTGGAATAACTGTTAAGTATCCCTTCATCTAATATCACAATGAGCTATCACTGGTTCTATTCATTACTTTTTTCTGTAAAAAGTACGTAAAAATAATATCCAGGTTCCTCTAGTGCAACCATTCCCACATGTGGGTTCCAGCATAGACTGTTCATACATGACTGAGTAGTTGGGTATCCAAGAAAACATATTGTATATATGAAGGCCATCATTCAGAGTACATCAGAAGCAGGATAAATTGCTTTTGATATCTAACATAATTTTAAAATGTTCCTTTATAATATCCAAGACACAAAGTCTGCACAAAAATGTGCTTACATACAGATTTACAATAGGATTTAGGATCTAACTGAAACCAGATGGGAAATAAATGGGTTCTGAACTGAACCCTTGGTGGGCTGACATAACTTCTTATAATTGTATATATTTCTTTAGAACTTGTTTTTCACATAATTCTGTGTAATCTCTAGAGACTGTTGTGTGTGAAAATCCCAGGAGATCAGCAGTTTCTGAAATACTCAAACCAGTCCATCTGGCACCAACACCCATGTCATGATGAAAGTCGCAGAGATCACAATTTTTCCCATTCTGATGTTTGATGTGAACATTAACTGAAGCTTTCAACCTGTATGTACATAACTTTATGCATTGTGCTGCTGCCACATGATTGGCTGATTGCATAACTGCATAAATGTACAGGTGTACAGGTGCTCTTTATAAAGTGGATGGTGAGCGTATATACAGTATTTACATATCCTTGTTCTGGATTCCACATATCCATATATTTACGAGACACTTGGTATAGATTCTACTTCACCTTTAAGGATGTGATCAAGCACAACATTTCAGCACTCTAATTACTTAACAATAAATCAGTGGGATTGTGAATTTATAGATTTGTAGATGGACAAATCTCTTCATGCGTTCCTAATGGCAACCCCCATCTGATGCATTTTACCTCCCTGACATCCAGTCAATAAATGTTCATCCAATTGGAACTATTCCAGACAACAGCTTGGAAGAATCAATAGATTGTTATCCAGTCATGTAAAGTAGCCTACAAACAAAGTCATGGACAGGGTTTTTCCATATGTGTCTAATAGATAATAAACTCAGGGAGAACGTGTGTTCTCACATCGATTTCTTTCTCTGATCTAATATAGGCAGGTTAGGATCACTAACAGTGCTATGTGTATTGTATGCTTGCAGGCAAGTTTTCTAGTATACTATTGTGCTGCTGTTGGACATTCATGCAAGCATTCTGTAGCTAAGGATGCGAATGGGAAAGATTACAAGTTTGCTAGCATTCTAGTATGATGATTATTGATGGACTGAGGTAAAGTGGAAAATTGTCCTGAGGTCTGATGAATCAAAAGTAGAAATTCTTTTTAGAAATCATGGACACCATGTCCTCCAGGCGAAAGAGGAGAGGGACCATCCAGCTTGTTATCAGTGCACAGTTCAAAAGCCAGCATCTGTGATGGTATGAGGGTGCATTAGTGCACATGACATGAGTAGCTTGTACATCTGGGAAGGCATCATTAATGCTAAATGATATATACAGGATTTGGAGCAGCATGCTGCCATCCAGACAAAATCTTTTTCAGGGAAGACCTTCCTTCTTTCAGCAAGACAATGCCAAACCACTTTCTGCACATACAACCCCGATTCCAAAAAAGTTGGGACAAAGTACAAATTGTAAATAAAAATGGAATGCAATGATGTGGAAGTTTCAAAATTCCATATTTTATTCAGAATAGAACATAGATGACATATCAAATGTTTAAACTGAGAAAATGTATCATTTAAAGAGAAAAATTAGGTGATTTTAAATTTCATGACAGCAACACATCTCAAAAAAGTTGGGACAAGGCCATGTTTACCACTGTGAGATATCCCCTTTTCTCTTTACAACAGTCTGTAAACGTCTGGGGACTGAGGAGACAAGTTGCTCAAGTTTAGGGATAGGAATGTTAACCCATTCTTGTCTAATGTAGGATTCTAGTTGCTCAACTGTCTTAGGTCTTTTTTTGTCGTATCTTCCATTTTATGATGCGCCAAATGTTTTCTATGGGTGAAATATCTGGACTGCAGACTGGCCAGTTCAGTACCCGGACCCTTCTTCTACGCAGCCATGATGCTGTAATTGATGCAGTATGTGGTTTGGCATTGTCATGTTGGAAAATGCAAGGTCTTCCCTGAAAGAGACATCGTCTGGATGGGAGCATATGTTACTCTAGAACCTGGATATACATTTCAGCATTGATGGTGTCTTTCCAGTTGTGTAAGCTGCCCATGCCACACGCACTAATGCAACCCCATACCATCAGAGATACAGGCTTCTGAACTGAGCGCTGATAACAACTTGGGTCGTCCTCCTCCTCTTTAGTCCGAATGACACGGCGTCCTTGATTTCCATAAAGAACTTCAAATTTTGAAATCGTCTGACCACAGAACAGTTTTCCACTTTACTACAGTCCATTTTAAATGAGCCTTGGCCCAGAGAAGACGTCTGCGCTTCTGGATCACGTTTAGATACGGCTTCTTCTTTGAACTATAGAGTTTTAGCTGGCAACAGCGGATGGCACGGTGAATTGTGTTCACAGATAATGTTCTCTGGAAATATTCCTGACCCCATTTTGTGATTTCCAATACAGAAGCATGTGATGCAGTGCCGTCTAAGGGCCCAAAGATCACGGGCACCCAGTATGTTTTTTCGTCCTTGACCCTTACACACAGAGATTCTTCCAGATTCTCTGAATCTTTGGATGATATTATGCACTGTAGATGATGATATGTTCAAACTCTTTGCAATTTTACACTGTTGAACTCCTTTCTGATATTGCTCCACTATTTGTCGGCGCAGAATTAGGGGGATTGGTGATCCTCTTCCCATCTTTACTTCTGAGAGCCGCTGCCACTCCAAGATGCTCTTTTTATACCCAGTCATGTTAATGACCTATTGCCAATTGACCTAATGAGTTGCAATTTGGTCCTCCGGCTGTTCCTTTTTTGTACCTTTAACTTTTCCAGCCTCTTATTGCCCCTGTCCCAACTTTTTTGAGATGTGTTGCTGTCATGAAATTTCAAATGAGCCAATATTTGGCATGAAATTTCAAAATGTCTCACTTTCGACATTTGATATGCTGTCTATGTTCTATTGTGAATACAATATCAGTTTTTGAGATTTGTAAATTATTGCATTCCGTTTTTATTTACAATTTGTACTTTGTCCCAACATTTTTGGAACCAGGGATGTATTAAAACGGCATGGCTCTGTAGTAAAAGAGTCGGGGTGCTAAACTGGCCTGCCTGCACTCCAGACCTGTCACTCATTGAAAACATTTGGCACATTATGAAATGAAAAATATGACAAAAATCCTGAACTGTTGAGCAACTGAAATTGTATATCAGGCAAGAATGTGAGAATGGGACAACATTTCACTTTTAAAACTACAGCAATTGGTCTCCTCAGTTCCCAAAGTGAAACAGAGGGTTGTTAAAAGAAGAGGTGATGCAACACTGTGGTAAACATGCCCCTGTCCGAAATCTTTTTTTTTTCCTTAAACATGCTGCTGCCATCAAATTCAAAATGAGCATATATATATATATATATATATATATATATATATATATATATATATATATATATATATATATAAAATGCTGTGTAGGTCTATACCCTGTCATGGTGAGACATTCAGTGCATGAAATGCTCTGTAGTTAAAGCTGTTGTAACTGAAACTGTAGCATGCTAACAGACTTACACACTGGCATTGCTCTTGGAAATACATGTACATTTGCTCAATAACACACTAATATATGCATTTATAATACTAGCACACTAACATGCTAGCATTCATACATTATTCACATACCAAGATACTTTATGTATCTGCCGGTCAGATTTCCAAAGCGGTAACTAGTTCATTCTTATACACTAGCATAGTTGCATAGCTTCACACATACTGTACACAATGCTTTTTAGTGTACAAGTATGCTAGTATATATAAGGGTGTCTCAAAATAGATGCAACCCATTCACGTTATAATAATTTATTACTCAGACAAGAAACTCCAAAAAAGATTACATTTTCTAGAAGCTGATATTATAACAATTACAAAACTAAAGATTTGAGGTCTCTAGCTCAAAGGATACATCCATTAGAGCATATTATGTTCCAAATGACTGCCGTTGCGCTGCAGACAAACTTGAAGCCGATGAGCGAAGTTGTCAATCACCCTGACACACCCTTCCTGATGGCATGAACCTTCTGGGTAATGGCCACTTTCAGTTCAGCAGTGGATTGAGGACAAGTCTCATACATATGGTCTTTCAAGAACCCCCAAAGAAAAATCTGGGGGGGGGTTAGATCAGTTCAGCAATGGATTGAGGACAAGTCTCACATATGGTCTTTCAAGAACCCCCAAAGAAAAATCTCGATTGACATCTCGATTCATGCCACGACATGTCCCCAGTGCCCTCCAGAACTTGTTGAGCACCACAAGGTATCGCTTCTTTGTGACAGTGACTGCCTCCTCGTCTGCATCTTCAAACCAAAATGGTCCAATTATGCCATGTTTTGAGATGGCCACCCAGGCTGTACATTTCACAGAGTGCAAGGGCCTCTAAAGCACCTCATCTGGGGTTTGTGTGCCCCAGAACACATTGTTCTTGCTACTGACATGCCCAGAGAGCAAGAACTGTGCTTCGTCGCTGAACCAAACATCATGAAGAAAGTCAGGATCCTTTTCGATCTTGTTTTCAAACCACCGGCACATCACAACATATTTTGTCATGTCAGCTGGTGTGAGTTTATGTTTGATCCGGATCCTGTATGGGTACAGCTGTAGATCCTTGATCATGATTCTTTGCACTGATGCACATGAAAGACCCAGTTCTTGGCTCTGTCTTTGGATGGACTTTTTTGGACTCCTTCTGACAGAATCTCTCACCGCATCCACATTGTCAGAAGATCTTGCAGTCAGCTTCCTGCCAGATCTGGGTGTTTCTCCCTTCTTGTTGAAATTGTTTACTGATCCTGTGGCTTGAAATTTGTGTGCCCAACAATAAATTTAGCTTTTTGGGGGATAGTTGTTGAAGTTGAACTTCCTGCGAAATTTTGCTTGCACCGTTTTGAATGATTTTGTTTCCAAATAAGTAGTAACACAAAATATTTTTTCCTCCTTTGTCCAAGGCATTTTGACTAATTATTAGTTGTTATGGTCCAGTGTTGTTTTTGGCAGCCATTTTTGATTTAGTTTTAGTCTTAGTCTTTTGGATAAAATGCTTATTAGTTTTAGTCACATTTTACTCAATTCCATCCTTGATAGTTTTGGTCTAGTTTTAGTCGATGAAAACTAAAAGGGTTTTAGTCCAGTTTTAGTCATTCATTTTAGTCGAAAAAATAATAACTTTAAAACATTAAATTAGGCCAATACAGAGATAGGAAATTGTAATCGAGGTTGACAGGTCTCTACATAAATGCGGTCTAGTGTGCATGCTTTCTACATAAACGCTGTCTAGTGTGCATGCTCTCTACATAAACGCTGTCTAGTGTGCATGCTCTCTACATAAACGCTGTCTAGTGTGCATGCTCTCTACATAAACGCTGTCTAGTGTGCATGCTCTCTACATAAACGCTGTCTAGTGTGCATACTCTCTACATAAACGCTATCTAGTGTGTATACTCTCTACATAAACACTGTCTAGTGTGCATACTCTCTACATCTACGCTATCTAGTGTGTATACTCTCTACATAAACGCCGTCTAGTGTGTATGCTCTCTACATAAACGCTGTCTAGTGTGCATACTCTCTACATAAACGCTGTCTAGTGTGCATACTCTCTACATAAACGCTGTCTAGTGTGCATGCTCTCTACATAAACGCTGTCTAGCGTGTATACTCTCTACATAAACGCTGTCTAGTGTGCATGCTCTCTACATAAAAGCTGTCTAGTGTCCATACTCTCTACATAAACGCTGTCTAGTGTGTATACATAAAGGCTGTCTAGTGTGTATACTCTACATAAACGCTGTCTAGCATGTATACTCTCTACATAAACGCTGTCTAGCGTGTATACTCTACATAAACGCTGTCTAGCGTGTATACTCTCTACATAAACGCTGTTTAGCGTGTATACTCTCTACATAAACGCTGTCTAGCGTGTATACTCTCTACATAAACGCTGTCTAGCGTGTATACTCTCTACATAAACGCTGTCTAGTGTGTATACTCTACATAAATGCTGTCTTGTGTGCATGCTCTCTACATAAACGCTGTCTAGTGTGCATGCTCTCTACATAAACGCTGTCTAGTGTGCATGCTCTCTACATAAACGCTGTCTAGTGTGCATGCTCTCTACATAAACGCTGTCTAGTGTGTATACTCTCTACATAAACGCTGTCTAGCGTGTATACTCTCTACATAAACGCTGTCTAGTGTGTATACTCTACATAAACGCTGTCTTGTGTGCATGCTCTCTACATAAACGCTGTCTAGTGTGCATGCTCTCTACATAAACGCTGTCTAGTGTGCATGCTCTCTACATAAACGCTGTCTAGTGTGCATGCTCTCTACATAAACGCTGTCTAGTGTGTATACTCTCTATATAAACGCTGTCTAGTGCAGACATCCCAAGTCTCCCGCATATTGATAGTGGCTCCCTGATGCCCGCAAATTGGATAATATCTCCCGGAATCTAGAGCTAGCGAGCAAGAGCGTGCACGCGAAACAATGTCTGCATCGCGCATATGACGGAGTGCGCGAGGGAGAGCGAGAGACACTGCGTGTGTGCCTGTTCATGTAGCGCATGCTAGACAAAGCGCATCCTGATTGGTTTACAGACATCCAAACTCATTTCAGGGAGGTGTCATCCCCCCCAATAGGAAAAAAGTCATGCGTCATGACACCTCCCTGAAATGAGTTTCTGAAGGTTGGGATGTCTGCTCGTGTGTATACTCCATTGTTCACAGACTCGTGTTTCTGCCTCCGTTTAACATGTCGCAATGCACTGATAGAGCACAAACATGCCATGATGAACACACAACTAGATGACGACCACGCTGTCCGTTAATGTAAATATGATGGCTAAACATGCTGCTAACGTTAGAGTAGCCAGGTGTGCTGCTGCTCATTTAGACATATTAAGGCACAGCAACAGGTCTGAAAAGCTACATTTCCCCCCGTATGTTTCACAGTAACTCAAATATGGGTCAATATATGACAAAGCATTCAGTTGCTGTCCCACCAATAATCCCTGCAGGACAAGTTTTACTCATGACATGTTCATTGAATTTAAGTTCGCTTAACCAAGCCAACTTTAGCATGAAGCTAGCGGTCCCATTCATTTTCGCCAGGTCACAGTGTTTTGGAAAACTTCATAGGAAATTCATCACAGCCCGATTGTTGAGCAACATTAACCAAAGCTAGCAAACGTATATATGATCTATTAAGGACTTCTTGTAATGTTAACTTGCCGTCGCTGAAATAGCAGCATGGTGAGCCTTTAGATGCCTCTTGAGGTCGGTCGTATTCTTGCCACGTAGTTTATAGCCACAGCGTGTACCTCTGTCTCCCATGACAAGGCATTCCGTTTTATTTTCTGCTGGATTATGTGTAAAGTATGTCCATAAATCATCGCATCTTTTCCGCCCACCAAGTCCTTGTGCTGGCATTGCCGATGGTCCATGAACTGTGTGGCTGCCCAGGTGTGCGCTGTGCCAGGACATGCCTGGTGGTGGGCGTGACCAAACAAGGACAGGATGCAGGTGCATTGCTGATATTTTCAGCATTTGGCAGACAGGTTGCATGCACCATTGGAGGAAACGACATGCATTTTGATAGTCCTATAGCCAACCCACTAACATTTTCGTCTCGTCAACGAAAACAACAGATACGTCTCGTCATATTTCGTGATCAAAGAGTTATGTTTAGCTCGTCACTGTCTCGTTTTAGTCATAAAAAAAGGTGCATTAACCCTTACGGAAATCTACCATGGTTTACTATGGTTTTACCATGGTTTTTATGTAGTAACCATGATTCTACCATGGTATCTCATGGTTATTCTAAGTACTATGAACCAACCATAGTATTACTATGGTTCATCCATGGTAGTAACCATGGATCTACTATGGTATTTCATGGTGATTCTAAGTACTATGAACCAACCATAGCATTACTGTGGTTTATCCATAGTACTGCAGTAGCTGTGGTAGCATCATAGTTGTATGTGTAATCGGTCATAGTAACTACGAAATTAGTTTAAAAAGGGATAGTATGGTTTTTAAAAGGATGCACTAACTGTAGTATTACCATGCTTTCGTCCAACAGTCAATGCTGTAGAGAAGGATCTCGATTAACAGCCCAGATACATTAACATTTACTTAGAACCTAAAAATTTAAGTGAACATTGAGGTAAAATGCACCATGGTTTTCATGGTTACCCAAAAAAACATGAAAACCATGAATAACTATAAACCATGGTAAAACCATGGTTAGTTTTCATAGTAAAACCATGGTTAATTTTCGTAAGGGAAATCATATAGTCATCGTTAACGAAAACAACACTGTTATGGTCTCTCTTCAAATCTGAAAAATTAGAACAAGATCATTAATATTGGCAGAATTGAGACACCATTAAAACACACACACACACACACACACACACACACACACACACACACACACACACACTAATAGGCTAATTTGAAAGTATGTATACTAACATTCTTCAATGTTTCCCCATACTATACAAAAATGCTAGTAAGCATGTTGTAGGTGTGCTACTATGCAAGGAGGATATTGGGCAAGTATGGAAGTATGGTAAAATACAAGTTGGAAAGTATGGTTTACACAGATATATACAATGGTATGCAAAAGTTTGGGCACCCCTGGTCAAAATTGCTGTTACTGTGAACAGTTAAGCAAGTTGAAGATGAAATGATCTCCAAAAAGCATCAAGTTAAAGATGACTCATTCCCTTTATATTTTAAACAAAAACAATTTTTATTTTCATCTTTTACATTTTCAAAATGACAAAAAAGGAAAAGGGCCCGAAGCAAAAGTTTGGGCACCCTGCATGGTTAGTACCTAGTAACACCCCCTTTGGCAAGTATCACAGCTTATAAACACTTTTTATAGCCAGCTAATAATCTTTCAGTTCTTACCTGGGGGATTTTCACACATTCATCCTTGCAAAAGGCTACAAGTTTCTTGGGCTGTCTTGCATGCACTGCTCTTTTGAGATCTATCCACAGATTTTCAATGATGTTTAGGTCAGGGGACTGTGAGGGCCAGGGCAAAACCTTCAGCTTGTGCCTCTTGAGGTATTCCATTGTAGATTTTGAGGTGTGTTTTGAATCATCGTCTTATTGTAGGACCCATCCTCTTTTTAACTTCAACTTTTTTACAGATGGTGTGATGTTTGCTTCCAGAATTTGCTGGTATTTATTCGAATCCATGCTTCCCTCGACCAATGAAATGTGCCCTGTGCCACTGGCTGCAACACAACCCCAAAGCATGATCGATCCACACCCATGCTTCAGAGTTGGAGAGGTGTTCTTTTCCTGGAATTTGGCACCCTTTTTTCTCCAAACATACAAACATAAAGTTCTATTTTGATTTTATCAGTCCACAGGACTTGTTTCCAAAATGCATCAGCATAGGCGGTTTTAAACAGGGGCCAGGGGGGGCCAGTGCCCCTGTAAAATTGCTCCTGGCCCCTGTTGTGGCCCCTGTGCTGAACAGATAATAAGATTTATTAATTTCGACATGCGCTGGCTCAAAGATCGGAACTGACATGACGGAGTGTTCTACACGGACTCCTTAAAGCGCTACACGCACACTGTTACCTGCAGCAGAAAGACCAGCAGCAGCACGAATTGTAAACTTCGGATGTGAGAGATAACAGCTGCAGCCCTGCAAGGACTAGGCTACTGCAAAGAGGCGAAGGTAAGGAAAATGATTCAATTTTGTAACGTCAGTGTTTGCACATATCCGTGTTTTACTGTTGTTGTTCACTACAATAATAAATCTGTTTTATTGCGCTTTCTTAAAAGTGCATTGCACAGCAATAAGTAGCCTAACTTAATATTTTTGGGAAATGGGTAAAATAACCGACAATGTTTAACCTGCTTGTAAAACTTGAATGGCCTTGTGATATGTAGAGGCTACATTCCTCTCTGTTTACTTTTTAGTATAGGCCTACTGTAGGCTGTCATCATGAAAAGGAGCAAGAAGGACATTATGTCCTTTTTTGCCCCTTTTGGCAAAAAGCAACATAGAGAGAGTAAGGAAGATGAAGATTATGAAAGAGGAGAGAGAGCCAGAGGTGGAGAGAGAGCCAGAGGTGGTGGTTGGAGAGGTGGAAAGTGAGGCATCTGAAAGGCAATCTGAGAGTGAGGATGAAGACATTCAGGATCAGATTGAGGGACAGAATGAGGGACAACCCAATGAGTCATTGGGACAACCAGATTCACCATGCATATCAAATACAGCACCATCAGGTTTGTGATGTTGAACAAATGTGTGTGTGTGAGCAGTGTCGGCCTACAATTCATATAGCCTAGCCTGAAAGTGTGAAGTCTGAATAATAATTAATAAATATAAAATAAAAATAATAGATATAATAATAAATTAATTAATGAATAATGATAAATAAATGAATAATGATAAATAAATGTTGTTCTCAGTCGCACTCTCATATTTACTGTATTCATCTTTCTCCAGATATCAGCAAGTGCTTGGACGACACTCCAGTACAGCCACATCTGAAGAAAAGGTTCATTGTATGCAAAAATAGAAATCTTATTTTACAAAAAAGAGAAACATGGTTTTAAGATTTATTGAGCACAATTTATTTTATGTTTAGGCTATTGAGACAATGTTTATCTCATTGTATTTATGCTCAATGTATGTTGTTTTGGTTTTAAATAAACTAAACAAAACATTTTGAACACTTAAATATTGCCATGTTTTGTCCTTATATGTGCCCCCCTGAAAAAACACTGGCCCCACCTCGGCCCCCCTAGTAATTTTGGTCTAGAACCGCCACTGTGCATCAGGCTTATTTAGATGTTCATTTGCAAACTTCAGACGCTGAATTTTGTGGCTAGGACGCAGGAACGGTTTTCTTCTGATGACTCTTCCATGAAGATCATATTTGTTCAGGTGTTGCTGCATAGTAGAACAGTGCACCACCACTCCAGGGTCTGCTAAATCTTTCTGAAGGTCTTTTGCAGTCAAACAGGGGTTTTATTTGCCTTCCTAGCAATCCAACGAGCAGTTCTTTCAGAAAGTTTTCTTCATCTTCCAGACCTCACCTTGATCTCCACTGTTTCTGTTAACTGCCATTTCTTAATAACATTACAATCTGAGGAAACAGCTACCTGAAAACACTTTGCTATGTTCTTGTAGCCTTCTCCTGCTTTGTGAGCATCAACTATTTTATTATTCAGAATGCGAGGGAGTTGCTTAGAGGAGCCCATGGCTGTTGATTTTAGGGACAAGTTTGAGGAGTCAGAGAATTTATACAGCTTTGAAATCTGCATCATCTGACCTTTCCTAACGAAGAATTTGAACAAGCCACAGCTCAATAAGCTAATTAAGGCCTGGAACCTTGGTAAACGTTACCTGAGAACTCAAATGTATTGGGGTGCCCAAACTTTCACATGGTGTTCCTTTTCTTTTTTTCATTCTCCAATTGTACAAAACAAAAATAATACACAAATCTTGCAGAAAACGCTGAAAAGAAATGTGTCGTCTTTACCTTTATGCCTTTTGGTGATCAGTTCATCTTCTGCTCACTTAACTATTCACAGTAACAGACATTTTCAGTAAGGGTGCCCAAACTTTTGCATGCCACTGTACATAAAATTATGTATACTATCCTATTTTCAGAGTAGCACACTTACTGCATACTTGTATATTGACATATTACAATACTTGAACACTACCATATTAGCATGGCCACATGCTCGTACATGGATACATGGATTCTCGCATACTTGCATGCTAACACACTTGGTTACCTGCATGTTTGCATATTAACATGCATTACAGGCTATTTGTATTTTTGTATACTTGCACATCAACATACATACCTCCTTGGATACTTGAATACTTGTAACCTTTACACATATGCTAGTATGCATGCTGTAAGTAAGTGTGCTACTATGGAAGGAGGAGAGTGGGCAAGTATGGAAATATAGCAATATACTAGTTTTAAAATATACAAACTGGCATACTAGTATATTTCCTTCATTGTATACTATCCTACTTGCAGAGTATCACACTTACTATATACCTACAAGCATACTTGTATATTAGGATACCTGAACACACCTGAATATTAGCTGACATAGAGTCTAGGATACTTGCATACAGGTGTGCATGCATTATTAGCTATTAGCATTTTTGCATACTTACACACTAGTTAGCATACAGTAGCTTCTTGGACACTAGCATACCTGCATTTTATTGTGTTGCAAAAGCCTGAATAAGTGTACTAGTATTGCATGCATATTAGCATACTTGCATCAACAGTATGCATATGTAGTTACATGTATAAGTATTCTGAATGTGTATCTGTTGATGCACTTGCAAGGACACATGTAGGAATCTCAAGGTATGGAAGTATGCACATATTTTAGTATGCATGCAAGGCAAGCATACTTGTATCAGTAGCATGGTTGCAAGTATGCATTGTAGAATTTAATGGTGACTGTGTATCTACTGATGCACTTACAAAGGAATCTAAAGGTATACTGTATAAGTCTGCTAGTAATGCATTCTATAGCTCACATTGTTAAATGCAACTTGTTCATGTATTGTCAGTGAACGCAAGCAGGTCTAATGGTAGAGATCTAGCGCCATCTAGTGGTAGATAGCGTGCTCTGTGTGGTGGTTTACAAAATAATGACCAGTAGGACAGAGAAAATTTACAGAGAAATCAGAATTTGACTAACAGATGGGTTTAAACCTATTTTGTAGTATTGTTATTAAACTATGCAGTAGGTTATACAATCAACTCTTACTCTATAAAGAACCTCTGTGACCACTGATATCCAATGATTAACCTAAACAAAGAAATCATTTTATAATTGAAATTGTTACAGTATACTGTGATCAAATATCAAGTTACAAACAACAACAACAATTTTATTTTGCACAACAGAAACACAGGGTGGCACAGTGGTGTAGTGGTTAGCACTGTCACCTCACAGCTAGAAGGTTCTGGATTTGAGCCCAGTGGCCAACGGGGGCCTTTCTGTGTGGAGTTTGCATGTTCTCCCCGTGTCCGCGTGGGTTTCCTCCGGTTGCTCCGGTTTCCCCCACAGTCCAAAGACATGCAGGTTAGGTTAACTGGTGGCTCTAAATTGACCGTAGGTGTGAATGTGAGTATGAATGGTTGTCTGTGTCTATGTGTCAGCCCTGTGATGACCTGGCGACTTGTCCAGGGTGTACCCCGCCTTTTGTCCATAGTCAGCTGGGATAGGCTCCAGCTTGCCTGCGACCCTGTAGAACAGGATAAAGCGGCTAGAGATAATGAGATGAGATGAGACAACAGAAACACAGGGTGGCACAGTGGTTAGCACTGTCGCCTCACAGCAAGAAGGTTCTGGATTTGAGCCCAGTGGCCGACGAGGGCCTTTCTGTGTGGAGTTTGCATGTTCTCCCCATGTCTGCGTGGGTTTCCTCTGGGTGCTCCGGTTTTCCCCACAGTCCAAAAACGTGCAGGTTAGGCTAATTGGTGGCTCTAAACTGACCGAAGGTGTGAATGCGAGTGTGAATGGTTGTGTGTCTCTATGTGTCAGCCCTGCAATGATTTGGTGACTTGTCCAGGGTGTACCCCGCCTCTCGCCCATAGTCAGCTGGGATAGACTCCAGCTTGCCTGCAACCCTGCAACAGAAACATAATTTACAACAGAGATATAAAAACATACAATGATTATGAGAAAGAAAAAAAATGTTGCTTTGAAGTTTTGTGCCTCGAGGCTAAGTGAACTGAAAGTTGTCTAGTTAACCCCTAGTTAATTTTTGTTAACAAAAATAATTGCTATATGGTGAAAAGGAGACTATATGATTTTAACAAAAGCCAGAATTGTGAATTTATGCAAAGTTCATTTTGAATAATTAAAATTTAGTTTTTGATTTGTTCTACCAATGGATAAAGTTTCTCTTTTAGAAAAAGATAAATAGTTTGACAATTTGATGGCCTGAGGAAGTTTTTTTTTGTTTTTAATTTGGGTGGTAGTGAAGGAAATAGTTTGTTTCCCTACATTAGTCCTTGAGGGTGACATGTGAATATTACCATAGGAGGAATATCTGGTATTATAGGAGTGGACACTAATGACAAAACAAAACCAATTATCCAATTGCTCTGGTCGGTGGCCTGTTTTCCATTGATAGAAGAATTTGATAACGTTTAGCTGGAAGACATTTTCAGCTGTTAAAATTTCCATCAGGTTGAGAAAAGGGAAAGCACCATCTGTTTCTTTACCACAGAGTTTGGCAAAAAAAAAAAATTAATCTGGGTATATGGTTTTGTTTGACTTGGAACCTGTGATTCATAAGAACTTCCCCAAGCCACTATTGCATAAGAAATATTAGGGTAAATTAATGAATAATAAGAACCTTTAATAATAGACATCTTTACACAAAGCAAATCCCAAAGCAAAACTAAACTGAACTGAGATAGATAGGTACCCTTGAAATGAAGTGAAAATAATGCACCTCCTCTCATGAAATTCGACTGAAATATTTGGTTTACATAGTCATAGTTATGCATCTCTCGAATACACATATTTCCACTGAGTTTTAAAGTTCATCTAGAAAGTGAGGAACATCCATTTTAAAACATCTTCATGATATGTGTAAATTCACTTTATTGTACTAATCTTTACTCTGGCTTTAAATTTTATAATGAGCATGTTGTGACTTGTTTCGGACTCAAAGTTATGGACTTGGAACTTGACTTGGTCATATCAGTCTTGACTTGAGACTTGAATACTAAGACTTGAGACTTATTTGTAACTTCTGCATAAAACAGTGACTTCTGCACAAAGCAAGGTTATTAATATGGCAATGTTATTTTGGGGTAAACTGCATTAAAAATGGCCATGAAAATGATCATAATGTATTTAAGATGTGCTCATCACAGCGAAAATAATTCCTGCTTATTGTCCACATCCAATGTGTTTTGTTTTTTAGGTGTGTGTGTGTGTGTGTGTGTGTATGTTACATGAAACACAGCACACAGGTGTTCATGTTATGCAGTGCCTGAACACTGTGAGATCTATGAGGTGCCTTTTAGGCCATATATTAAGAAAGCTTGTACATCTACTTTATCTCGCACATGCACATAAAAAGCTCATATGCATATCTGTACCTCGCATGGACACCACTTTTACCTCATAAATGCACATAAGACGCTCACCCGCATACAATTTTTACCTTGCAAATGCACTACTTTTGCTCAAACATACACTACTTTTACCTCACATGTGCACATAAAATGCTCACAAGCATACAACAATTACCTCACAAATACATTACTTTTAGCTCACACATACACTTTTACCTCACATATGTACATAAAAAGTTCACATGCATGCTACTTTTACCTTGCAAATACACTACTTTTACCTTTCACATACACTACTTTTACCTCACTCACATATGTACATAAAAAGTTCACACGTACACAATTTTTACCTTAGACATACACTACTTTTACCTCACAAATACACCACTTTTACCCTCACACATACACTACTTTTAGCTCAAATATGCACATAAAATGCTCACAAGGATACTAATTTTACTTCACAAATACACTACTGCACTGTGATGACCTGGTGACTTGTCCAGGGTGTACCCCACCTTTCGCCTGTAGGGCAATTCCATGTAAATGTCAACCTCACCATGCAAAAATAAAGCAACATGTAATACATCAAAACCACTCCCAGAGATATCACCTAGGCCTGTATTTTACAGATGTGAATAAGTTGAACCAATTTGTAACCAACTTAATATGTCACTGTCAACCCAAGCTAAAATCAACTTTGATCATGTACAATTCTATATTATTGCCACAAGCCACAGAAATGTATGCTAAAATCCACAAAACAGCAAAACAATAGCCATCCTAAATATTATTTAAGAACTTTGATAGTTTTAGCTGATATTTAGAGAGTTTTTCAGAGAGTTATGGTGGTTAAATTGCTGATTTTCTAAACATATGCCATGTCTATTTCAGACGCGTCACATCCATAACGGAATTTCGTCACATCCATAATGCTGACTTTTCCTTCCGAAACTCTGCATGAAATACAAAATATTTTAAACAAAGATGTTTTAATATTCACCTTGGACCCCTCTATCAAATGGATATCTCCATTTCGACATTAGGTTTACAATTTCACAGAGTTTGATAAAAATGTACAGTCACCCAAGAAAAGTGATACTTTTTCTGTCACATCCATAACGCATCTTTTATTGGCATTTTCTGGCATGCCCTAGATGTACTATGGGAATTGTTCTTGTTCTATCACTTCTCCAGTATGGTACAGCCTTAAAATATGCAACACCTGTTTAAATACTGGGAGACAATAAAACATGCAGTGGGTCATTTGTTGCCATTTTGAGTTCAAGTGTCACGTCCATAATGCTGGAATTGCTCTGTAGTCAGCTGGGATAGGCTCCAGCTTGCCTGCGACCCTGTAGAACAGGATAAAGCGGCTAGAGATAATGAGATGAGATGAGATACACTACTTTTAGTTCATACATACACTACTTTTACTTCACATATGTACATAAAAAGCTCACACGCATGCTAGTTTTACCTCGCAAATACACTACTTTTACCTCATACATACACACATACACTACTTTTAACTCAAATATGCACATAAAATGCTCACAAGGATACTAATTTTATCTCGCAAATACACTACTTTTAGTTCATACATACACTATTTTTACTTCACATATGTACATAAGTTCACATGCATGCTACTTTTACCTCACAAATACACTACTTTTACCTTGCACATACACTACTTTTACCTCACGAGTTCACAAGTACATAAAAAGTTCACATGTACAATTTTTATCTCAAAAATACACTACTTTTGCTTCACGCATGCACATAAAAAGCTCACAAATGCAAAATTTACTGAACCAATACACTACTTTTGCTCACACATACACTACTTTTACCTCACATATGCACATAAAAAGTTCACACACATGCTACTTTTACCTCACCAATGCACTATTTTTGCTCAAACGTACACTACTTTTACCTCACATACGCTTATAAAATGCTCACAAGCATACTACATTTACTTCAGACATACACTACTTTTACCTCACATATGCACATACGTAAAAGCTTGTACACATACTACTTTTACCTTGCGAATACACTACTTTTACCTCACAAATACACTACTTTTACCTCACAATGCACATAAAAAGCTCACACACATACTACTTTTACCTCACAAATACAGTACATTTAACTCACAAATACACTACTTTTGCCTCACACATACACTACTTTTACCTTGCAAATACACTACTTTTGTCTCACACATACACTACTTTTACCTTGCAAATACACTACTTTTGCCTCACACATACACTACTTTTACCTTGCAAATACATTACTTTTACCTCACACAGACACTACTTTTACCTCACATATGCACATAAAAAGCTCACATGCATACTAGTTTTACCTCACACATTCACTACTTTTACCACACATGTGTACATAAAAAGCTCACATGCATACTAGTTTTACCTCACAAATACACTACTTTTACCACACGTGTACAGAAAAAGCTCACATGCATACTACATTTACCTCGCAAAAACATTGCTTGTACCTCACAAATACACTACTTTTACCACACATATCTACATGAAAAGCTCACATGCTTACTACTTTTACCTCAAAAATACACTACTTTTACCGTACACACACTACTTTTACCTCATTCATGCAGATAAAATGCTTACAGACATACAGTTTGTACCTTGCACAATACACTACTTTTACCAAACATATGTACATGAAAAGTTCACTTATATACAATTTTTATCTTGCAAATACACAAAAAACCCATATGAATTTCGAAAAAAAACCCTCCTGAATGTTGGAATAAAGTCTCTTCTGTTGCCATGTTTAATTGAAATGACTATTATGTGAAGAGAAAACCCAGCTTTAATCGCATAACATCACTCAAAGGAAACTCAGACCACTCACAGTTGTTTTGTTGACTTTTATTATTTTTTTACTTGCTTGTGTTTTCAAAACTGCAATGGAAACTCACATAAGGACCAGGTGAGGAGGGTATTAATCTGAGAGGCAACCAAGAGGCCAAGGTAAGTGTAAAGAACCTGTAGACATCCTCAGCTTGGATGGGAGAAGCTTTTCACAGGACAACCAAAGCCTGGACACTCCACAAAGCTGGAAAGAAATCAAGATAGACGGAGGCAAAAAAAGTGCCTGCTCCAGTCTACAGAGAGATCTGACAAAGGTATAAGTTCAGCTTCCAACATAACAAGAACACAGATGCATACAGATTGTGCCTTGCACATACACTACTTTTTCCTCACATATGCACATAAAAAGCTCAAACGCATACTACTTTTACCTTGCAAATACACTACTTTTACCTCACACATACACTACTCTTACCTCACATATGCAAATAAAAAGCCCACACGTATACTGCTTCTACCTCGCAAATACACTACATTTAGCTCACACTACTTTTACCTCACACATGCAATATTATTACCTCATAAATATGCATATAAAGCTCACATGCATACAACTTTTACCTTGCAAATACAATAATTTTACCTCAAAAATACAGTATTTTTACCTCACACAGAGTGCTTTTACCTCATACATCCACTACCTTTACCTCACATATGCACATATAATGCTCACACGCATACTACTTTTACCTCACAAATACACTACTTTTACCTCATAAATACAATTCTTTTACCTTGCAAATACATTACTTTTACCTCACATGCTTGCGAATTTTACCTCAAAAATACAGTATTTTTACCGCACACATACACTACTTTTACCTCATTCATGCAGATAAAATGCTTACCCACATACAGTTTGTACCTTGCACATACACTACTTTTACCAAACATATGTACATAAAAAGTTCACTTGTATACAATTTTTATCTTGCAAATACACAAAAAACCCATATGAATTTCGAAAAAAAACCCTCTCGAATGTTGGAATAAAGTTGATATGCTTGCATGAGATGGGTTTTCTGATGATTTGACAAAGCAAGATTTCACAAAATTGAAATGGATACATATTTTCACATTTAAGCCACATGACATGACAGTCATTCAAAAACATGGCACATTTTGTCTCTTCTGTTGACATGTTTAATTAAAATTATCATGTGAAGAGAAAACCCAGCTTTAATTGCATAACATCACTCAAAGGAAACTCAGACCACTCACAGTTGTGTTTTGTTGACTTTTATTATTTTTTTAAAATCGCTTGTGTTTTGCTCAAAACTGCAATGGAAATCCACCTAGGGACCAAGTGAGGAGGGTATTAAACAGAGAGGCAACCAAGAGGCCAAGGTAAGTTTAAAGAACCTGTAGAGCTCCTCAGCTTGAATGGGAGAAGCTTTTCACAAGCCAACCAAAGCCTGGACTCTCCACAAAGCTGGGAAGAAAGCAAGATAGACAGAGGCAAAAAGTGCCTGCTCCAGTCTGCAAGAGATCTGACAAAGGCAGAAGTTCAGCTTCCAACAGAACAAGAACACTAACTCACATGCATACAGATTGTACCTTGCACATACATTACTTTTACCTCACATATGCACATAAAAAGCCCACACACCTACTTACCTCACAAATACACTACTTTTACCTCACAAGTGCACATAAAAAGCTCATACGCATACTACTTTTACCTTGCAAATACATTAATTTTACCTCACAAATACAGTTATTTAACCTCAAAAATGCACATCAAAATCTCACTCGCATACTACTTTTACCTCACAAATACAGTACCTTTACCTCTCAAATGCACAAAAATCTCACTCATATACTTTTACCTCGCAAATACATTACTTTTAACTCACAAAAGCAGTACTTTTACCTCACACATACACTACTTTTACCTCACAAATGCACATAAAAAGCCCACACACATACTGTACTACTTTTACCTCACACATACACTATTTTACCTCACAAATATACACAAAAATCTCACTTGCATAGTACTTTTACCTTGCAAATACCGTACATTACTTTTACCTTGCACATACACTATTTTGACCTTACATATGCACATAAAAAGCTCCCATGCATACTACTTTTACCTCGCAAATACATTACTTTTACCTCACAAGTGCACGTAAAAAGCTCATAAGAATTTCTAGAAAAAAAAACCCTCTCAAATGTTGGAAAAAAGTTGATATGCTCACATGAAGTGGTTTTTCTGATGATTTGACAAAGCAAGATTTTGCAAAATTGAACTGGATACATATTTTTCACATTTACGCCACATGACACGACATAGAGTCATTCAAAAATATAGTACATTTCATCCTTTCTGTCACCATGTTTAATTGAAATCACTATCATGAGAAGAGAAAACCCAGCATTAATTGCATAACATCACTCAGTGTAAATTCGGACCACTCGCCGTTGTGTTTCATTGACTTTTTTTTTTTAATTGCTTCTGTTTTGCTCAAAATTGCAATGGAAACCCACCTAGGGACCAGGTGAGGAGGGTATTAATCAGAGAGGCAACAAAGAGGCTAAGGTAAGTGTAAAGAACCTGTAGAGATCCTCAGCTTGGATGGGAGAAGCTGTTCACAGGACAACCAAAGCCTGGACACTCCACAAAGCTGGAAAGAAAGCAACATAGACAGAGGCAGAGGCAAAAAGTGCCTGCTCCAGTCTGCAAGAGATCTGACAGAAGCAGAAGTTCAGCTTCGAACAGAACAGCAACTCTAACTCACATGCATACAGTTTGTACCTGGCACATACACCACTTTTATTTCATATCTGCACATCAAAAGCTCACACATACAAATTTTATCTCATAAATAAACTACTTTGCTCACACATGCATGACTGTTATCTCACATATGCACATAAAAACTCACAGGCATACTAATTTACCTCACAAATACACTACTTTTACCTCACACATACACTACTTTTACCTCACATATGCAAATAAGAGCTCACACGCATACTACTTTTACCTTGCAAATACACTACTTTTACCTCACACATACATTACTTTTACCTTGCAAATACACTTTTTTTTACCTCATACATGCACATAAAATGCTCACATGCGTACAGTTTGTACCTTGGACATACAACCCCAATTCCAAAAAAGTTGGGACAAAGTACAAATTGTAAATAAAAACGGAATGCAATAATTTACAAATCTCAAAAACTGATATTGTATTCACAATAGAACATAGACAACATATCAAATGTCGAAAGTGAGACATTTTGAAACTTGATGCCAAATATTGGCTCATTTGAAATTTCATGACAGCAACACATCTCAAAAAAGTTGGGACAGGGGCAATAAGAGGCTGGAAAAGTTAAAGGTACAAAAAAGGAACAGCTGGAGGACCAAATTGCAACTCATTAGGTCAACTGGCAATAGGTCATTAACATGACTAGGTATAAAAAGAGCATCTTGGAGTGGCAGCGGCTCTCAGAAGTAAAGATGGGAAGAGGATCACCAATCCCCCTAATTCTGCGCCGACAAATAGTGGAGCAATATCAGAAAGGAGTTCGACAGTGTAAAATTGCAAAGAGTTTGAACACATCATCATCTACAGTGCATAATATCATCAAAAGATTCAGAGAATCTGGAAGAATCTCTGTGCGTAAGGGTCAAGGCCGGAAAACCATACCGGGTGCCCGTGATCTTCGGGCCCTTAGACGGCACTGCATCACATACAGGCATGCTTCTGTATTGGAAATCACAAAATGGGCTCAGGAATATTTCCAGAGAACATTATCTGTGAACACAATTCACCGTGCCATCCGCCGCTGCCAGCTAAAACTCTATAGTTCAAAGAAGAAGCCGTATCTAAACACGATCCAGAAGCGCAGACGTCTTCTCTGGGCCGAGGCTCATTTAAAATGGACTGTGGCAAAGTGTAAAACTGTTCTGTGGTCAGACGAATCAAAATTTGAAGTTCTTTATGGAAATCAGGGAAACTGTGTCATTCGGACTAAAGAGGAGAAGGACGACCCAAGTTGTTATCAGCGCTCAGTTCAGAAGCCTGCATCTCTGATGGTATGGGGTTGCATTAGTGCGTGTGGCATGGGCAGCTTACACATCTAGAAAGACACCATCAATGCTGAAAGGTATATCCAGGTTCTAGAGCAACATATGCTCCCATCCAGACGACGTCTCTTTCAGGGAAGACCTTGCATTTTCCAACATGACAATGCCAAACCACATACTGCATCAATTACAGCATCATGGCTGCATAGAAGAAGGGTCCGGGTACTGAACTGGCCAGCCTGCAGTCCAGATATTTCACCCATAGAAAACATTTGGCGCATCATAAAACGGAAGATACGACAAAAAAGACCTAAGACAGTTGAGCAACTAGAATCCTACATTAGATAAGAATGGGTTAACATTCCTATCCTTTAACTTGAGCAACTTGTCTCCTCAGTCCCCAGATGTTTACAGACTGTTGTAAAGAGAAAAGGGGATGTCTCACAGTGGTAAACATGGCCTTGTCCCAACTTTTTTGAGATGTGTTGTTGTCATGAAATTTAAAATCACCTAATTTTTCTCTTTAAATGATACATTTTCTCAGTTTAAACATATGATATGTCCTCTATGTTCTATTCTGAATAAAATATGGAATTTTGAAACTTCCACATCATTGCATTCCGTTTTTATTTACAATTTGTACTTTGTCCCAACTTTTTTGGAATCGGGGTTGTACACTACTTTTACCTCACATACAGTATGCATATAAAAAGCTCACACGCATACTATTTTTACATCATAAATACACTAATTTTACCTCAAACATACACTAATTTTACCACACACGTACAAAAACAGCTCACTCGCATACTAGGTTTACCTTGCACATACACTACTTTTACTTCACACATACACATAAAAAGCTCACACATACAAATTTTATCTCACAAACACACTACTTTGCTCACAAATACTTTTACCTCACATAGGCACATAAAAATCTCACATGCATACTAGTTTCCCCTCCTAGAACTGCCACCTTATTGTGGTGGAGGGGTTTGTGTGCTTGAATGATCCTAGGAGCTATGTTGTCAGGGGCATTACGCCCCTGTTAGGGTCTACCAAAGCAGACAGGTCCTAGGTGACAGGCCAGACCAAGAGCAGTTCACCAAAACCCTTATGGATAATAAAAGATCAAAGACCGTGACGTCGCCCGGTATGGTGCAGCTGGGGCCCCACCCTGGAGCCAGGCCCGGGGTTGTGGCTCGTATGTGAGCACTTGGTGGCTGGGCCTTTGCCCACGGGACCCGGCCGGGCTCAGCCTGAAGCGGTGATGTGGGCCCGACCTCCTGTGGGTTCACCACCCACAGAGGTAGCTGTAGGGGGCTGGTGCAGTGTGGATTGGGCGGCAGTCGAAGGCAGGGGCCTCGACGACCTGATCCCTGAACACAGTGGCTAGCTGTTGGGACATGGAATGTCACTTCGCTGGGGGTGAAAGAGCCTGAGCTTGTGCGGGAGGTTGAGAGGTACCGGCAGGAGATAGTCGGACTCACCTCCATGCACAGCTTGGGCTCCGGAACCCAGCTCCTTGAGAGGGACTGGACTCTCCACTTCTCTGGAGTCGCCCATGGTGAGCGGTGGCGGGCTGGTATGGGCTTGCTTATAGCTCCCCAGCTCAGCCGCCATGTGTTGGAGTTTACCCCAGTGAACGAGAGGGTTGCCTCTCTGCGCCTTTGGATCGGGGAGAGGGCTCTTGCTGTTGTTCGTGCCTATGGGCCGAATAGCAGTATAGAGTATCTGGCCTTCTTGGAGTCCCTGGGAGAGGTACTGAGGGGTGCTCAGACTGGGGACTCCATTGTTCTACTGGGGGACTTCAACGCTCATGTGGGCGACGACAGTCACACCTGGAGGGGCGTGATTGGGAGGAACGGCCTCCCCGATCTGAACCCGAGTGGTGTTTTGTTATTGGACTTCTGTGCTAGTCACGGTTTGTTTTAAGTGCATTTTGGCAGGTTTTGAACATATTTTGGGCTGGAAAACATCAGCAGTATCTGGCAACACTGCATGTGCGAGTCAGTGTTTATGTAGGCTTAAATTCTGTTACTGAAAGTGTTAGACTGTGTGCACTTTACATAATTTTTTTACTTAAGACAAGAAATTAATGGATGCCAACGTTTTTGCCAAAATGGTATTTTATTTTCCATTGTTTAGGCAGCGTCAGTATCATACTGTGAGATTCTGTTCAAATTGTTGTTTTTTCTTCTATGAAACCTGAGCCATTTATTTTATTAGTTTATAATTATTGTTTAATTTAGTCTTCAGGAGAGACTGCCTGCACACAGTACTAGTATGAATAGTTTTTTTTTCTTACATGAAAGCTGAGGCATTTATATTATATTTTAAGGTAACTTCATGTTGTGCTGTGAGGTTCTATGCACTTTGACTTTTGAACCAACAGGTGCATTTGGATAAGTAAAGCCTATTTTTCTGCATTTTTGTAGTCCTGGTAATCTTTTATATTGGTAAAGTTGTTTATAGGACCATTTCTCAGTGTCTTTGTTTTTTTAATCAATAGTTTTTCAGTAATAACTTAATATTTAACATATCACTCAATTTTAATCACAAAAAGAGAAAATCGCAACAATTTCTCGCAACTTTCACTTCCTCCCGCAATGTAATCGCAACAAAAACCTAAAAAACACCGCAACTTTCATCGCAATTTTTTAGACCCCCCCCCGCAACATCAGACATTTTAGCCCGCAACAATCACAAAAAAGGCCCGCGAAATCCTGGGGGGACTGAACAATGCGGTTTTCATCCTGGTCGTGGAACACTAGACCAGCTCTATACCCTTCATAGGGTGCTCGAGAGTTCATGGGAGTTTGCCCAACCAGTCCACATGTGCTTTGTGGATCTGGAGAAGGCATTCGACCGTGTCCCTCATGGTATTCTGTGGGGGGTGCTTCGGGAGTATGGGGTTCGGGGCTCTTTGCTAAGGGCTGTCTGGTCCCTGTACGAACGGAGCAGAAGTCTGGTTCGCATTGCCGGCAGTAAGTCAGACCTGTTCCCAGTGCATATTGGACTCTGGCAGGGCTGCCCTTTGTCACCGGTTCTGTTCATAATTTTTATGGACAGAATTTCTAGGTGCAGCCAGGGGCCGGAAGGAATCCTGTTTGGGAACCACAGGATTTCATCTCTGCTTTTTGCAGATGATGTTGTCCTGTTGGCTTCTTCAAACCAGGGCCTTCAGCATGCACTGGGGCAGTTTGCAGTCGAGTGTGAAGCGGCTGGGATGAGAATCAGCACCTCCAAGTCTGAGGCCATGGTTCTCGACCGGAAAAGGGTGGCTTGCCCTCTCCAGATTGGTGAAGTCCTGCCTCAAGTGGAGGAGTTTAAGTATCTCGGGATCTTGTTCACGAGTGAGGGAAGGATAGAGTGTGAGATCGACAGGCGGATCGGTGCAGCCTCCGCAGTGATGCGGTCGCTTTACCGGTCCGTCGTGGTGAAGAAGGAGCTGAGCCAAAAGGCGAAGCTCTCGATTTACCGGTCGACCTACGTTCCGACTCTCACCTATGGTCATGAGCTTTGGGTAATGACTGAAAGAACAAGATTGCGGATACAAGCGGCCGAAATGAGTTTCCTTCGCAGGGTGGCTGGGCACTCCCTTAGAGATAGGGTGAGAAGCACAGTCACTTGGGAGGAGCTCGGAGTAGAGCCGCTGCTCCTCCACATCGAGAGGAATCAGCTGAGGTGGCTCGGGCATCTCTTTTGGATGCCTCCTGGACGCCTCCCTGGGGAGGTGTTCCAGGCATGTCCCCCCGGGAGGAGGCCCCGGGGAAGACCCAGGACACACTGGAGGGACTATGTCTCTCGGCTGGCCTGGGAACGCCTCGGTGTTCTTCCCGAGGAGCTGGCCGAGGTGTCTGGGGAAAAGGAAGTTTGGGCTTCCATGCTCAGACTGCTGCCTTCGCGACCCGGTCCCGGATAAGCAGATGAAGACGAGACGAGACAGGGCATACTACTTTTACCTTGCAAATACACTACTTTTACCTCACACATGCACTACTTTTACCACACACATACACTACTTTTACTTCACAAATAGACTACTTTTCCCTCATACATGCACATAAAATGCTCACATGCATACAGTTTGTATCTTGCACATACACTATTTTTACCTCACATATGTACTTAAAAAGTTCAATGCACTACTTTTGCTGACACATACACTGCTTTTATTTCACATATATGCACATAAAAAGTTGAAATGTATACTATTTTACCTCGCAAATACGCTACTTTTACCTCACACATGCACTACTTTTACCTCATACATGCACATAAAAAGCTCACCCTTACAATTTTTAACTCGCAAAGACACTACATTTGCTCACATCTACATTACTTTTACCTCACATATGCACATAAAAAGCTCATGCACATACTATTTTTACCTCACAAATACACTACTTTTACCTCACATAGGCACATAAAAAGCTCACATGTATACTACTGTTACCTTGCAAATAGACTACTTTTACTTCACTCATAAACTACTTTTATGTCACAAATACACTACTTTTAGCTCACACGTACACTACTTTTACCTCACATATGCTCATAAAAAGCTCACACGCATCTACTTTTACCTCTCTAATACTGGTACAGTACTTTGACCTCACACATGCACTTCTTTTACCTCACATACGCACTACTTTTATCTCACATATGCACATAAAAAGCTCACAAGCATATTATTTTTACCTCACAAATGCACTACTTTTACCTCACACATACACTACTTTTACCACACATAATTATGTACATAAAAAGCTGACATGCATACTACTTTTACCTCACACATACACTACTTTTACCTCACATATACACATAAAAAGCTCACACGCACACTACTTTTACTTTGCAGATACACTACTTTTACCTCATACTTTCACATAAAAAGCTCACACGCATACAGTTTGTACCTTGCACATACACTACTTTTTCCTCACATATGCACATTAAAAGCTCACACACATGCTACTTTTACCTCACACATACACTACGTTTACCACACGTATGTACATAAAAAGCTTACACGCATACTACTTTTACCAGAAAAATACACAATTTTTACCATAAATATGTTATGGTCTGATGAAACCAAGGTTGAACTTTTTGGCCACAATTCCAAAAGGTATGTTTGGTGCAAAAACAAACACTGCACATCACCAAAAGTACACCATACCCACAGTGAAGCATGGTGGTGGCAGCATCATGTTTTGGGGTTGTTTTTCTTCAGCTGGAACAGGGGCTTTAGTCAAGGTGGAGGGAATTATGAACAGTTCTAAATACCAGTCAATTTTGGCCCAAAACCTTCAGGTGTCTGCTAGAAAGCTGAAGATGAAGAGGAATTTCATCTTTCAGCATGACAATGACCCCCAAAAAGTTTTGGAATCGCCCAGCCGGAGCCCAGACCTAAATCCAATTGAAAATCTGTGGGGTGACTTGAAGAGGGCTGTGTACAAGAGATGCCTTCGCAATCTGACAGATTTGGAGCGCTTTTGCAAGGAAGAGTGGGCAAATATTGCCAAGTCTAGATGTGGCAGGCTGATAGACTCCGACCCAAAAAGACTGAATGCTGTAATTAAATCAAAAGACACTTCAACAAAGTATTAGTTTAAAGGTGTGCACACTTATGCAACCAGCTTATTGTACGTTTTTTTTATTTTTTATGTTTTCCCCCTAACAGATTTGTTTGTTTTTTAATTAAATTATACAGGTTATAGGTCACATTAAAGGTGGGAAAAGTTTCGAAATTATTTATTGTGGTTTCTTTTTTTTTACATCAGAAAAACCTTTAATTTTAACGGGGTGTGTACACTTTTTATATCCACTGTACACTACTTTTACCTCACATATGCACATAAAAAGGTTACACGCATACTACTTTTACCTTGCAAATACACTACTTTTACCTCACACACTACTTTTACTTCGCACATACATTTCTTTTACCTCATACATGCACATAAAAAGCTCACATGCATACAGTTTGTACCTTGCACATACACTACTTTTACCTCACATATGTACATAAAAAGTTCACACGTATACGATTTTCCCTTGCAAATATACTACTTTTACTTCACACGTGCACATAAAAAGCTCACACAATTTTTTTTACCTCGCAAATACACTACTTTTGCTCACACATACACTACTTTTATCTCACATATGCACATAAAAAGCTCATATGGATACTGTTTTACCTCACAAATACACTGCTTTTACCTCACACATACACTAATACTACACACGTACATAAAAAACTCGCATGCATACTACTTTTACCTTGCAAATACACTACTTTTAGCTCACACACATACTACTTTTACCTCATACATACGTACACATAAAAATCTCACATGCATACAATTTGTACTTTGCACCTACACTACTTTTACCTCACATATGTACATAAAAAGCTCACACATATACAATTTTTGCCTCAGAAATACACTACTTTTTCTTCACATATGCACATAAAAAGCTCACACATACAATTTTTACCTCGCAAATACACTACTTTTGCCTGCACATATACTTTTACTTCACATATGCACATAAAAACCTCACATGCATACTACTTTTACCTTGCAAATACACTACTTTTACTTCACATATGCACATAAGCTCACACGCATACCATTTTTTCCTTACACATACACATTTTCTCACACACACATGCACACATACACAAAGTTTGCACGTACACTACTTTTACCTCGTACATAAATTACATTTTCTCACACATAACATAAAGTTCACGCATGCACTACTTTTACCTCACACGTGCCTATTAAAAGCTTGCGTATACACTACTTTTACTGTGCACATAAACTACATTTTCTCATACATAACATATAAAAATGTTCATGTATATATCACTTGTATCTCATGCATAAACAACATTTCCTCACACAGAACTTCTCAAAATTTACACATGCACTACTTTTACCTCATACATGCACATAAAATGCTTGCACATCACTGCTATTTCACACAAGTGTTTATGTGACATGTGAATGAAGAATGTTGTGTATTTGTGCATGATAAAGAATCATAATTGGCTGTTGAGAGCCCTGCTTTCTCTCTACCCTGTGATTATGATGTGCCCTGTGTGGAAAGCATGTGTAGAAACAGCCCCTGAGATGACACAAATTACACAGCATCCGAAAGATTGTTGCAATGATGAAGACTCATGTGAGGAAGCTGATGATGCCGTGCATGTCCCTGAGGCTCTCCATGTGTCTTTTGGCCAGGGAACATTTGTAGAGCTCATCCGGAACAACCAAAGGGAATATCCCCCCCCGTGCCTGAAGTGACTGATTGTCCACATTGTGGCCAAAAGTATGTGGACACCTGACCATCACACACATACGTGTGAGCCTTTCCCAACCTGTTACCACAAAGTTTGGCCTATACACTCACCATCTACTTTATTACTTTATCTGGACACCTACACATTCATCCAGTTATCTAATCAGCCAATCATGTAATAGCAGCACAATGCAAAAAAAGTCAAACAGATCCAGGTCACAAGCTTCAGTTAATGTTCACATCAATCATCAGAAAGAAGAAAAAATTATCTCTGTGACTTTGATAGTGGTAGGGATTTTGGTGCCAGATGGGCTGGTTTGAATGTTTCATAAACTGCTGATCTCCTGGTGTTTTCACACACAACAGTCTCTAGAGTTTACACAGAATGGTGCAAAAAAAAAAAATTGACTGAGTGACAGTGACAGTGAGTCAACATACACTGAACAGGGGTCTCATGATACAAAGACTTTTCACTGGATCTTTTATACCTTTTATTAAATGAAGATAATCGTAGAGAAGCAAGTTTTAAGGGACATACTTGGACCACATTTGCACTTTTGAGAGTACGTTTGCATTGCTTGTGGACAAAATGTACCTTCATAGTAACGTTTCCTCATAGTGTAATAGTTTACAGCACTCAACAGACTGAGAGAATAATATAACTCAATACTGTGTTATCTTACAGTGCCTCCATTGTTGTGAAACCCCTAAATTTGTTGCTATCAGAAGTTGCATAATTATTTAAGTGATAATTCACTGAGTGTTCACTAACGTTTGTTGACGGTGGAGTTACTGGCTGCTTGATGTCCCCGGGCTCCCTTATGTCTGTGTTACCTTCTGGTTCTCCCTTTTAGTTATGCTGTCATAGTTAGTCTTGCCGGAGTCCCTGTTTGCATTCAGTGCACAATGTACACTGTTCTTCACCATTAGGTGACACTGGGCATACCTAACAACCTGTGGTCTGTCTGTCTCTCTCTCTATCATATTACACATCACTCCTGAGATACCAGTTATGATGGCCTCTCCTGCTCTTCAGACTGGCCTGATCCATCCTGATGCTCTACTTTTGGCTGGAGTCTCATCATGTTGCTCCTGTAGAAGACAACCCCATTTGGACAGACGAAAGTCACACTTGGAAGATGGCTCTGGACACTTACAGTTTTGCTATGATGCTGAGGACAACAATTATCATAACTTTAGGACTGCAGCTACTGTATCATGAACAGTTTTGCACTCAAGTCTCCATCAGTGAATAGCTGATAACTTCAACAAAACAGACTTCATACTAAAACTATAATGAATTTCTTGGTTACATAATTGTACTTTGTGACTATATAGGACACAGTTATAGAAGCAAGTTATTTATAATCACGCTATCTGTTTTCACCCAGATGAGGATTAGTTCCCTTTTGAGTCTGGTTCCTCTCAAGGTTTCTTCCTCATGTCATCTGAGAGAGTTTTTCCTTGCCACCGTCACTTCATTCTTACTCCTTAGGGATAAATAGGTTTATTATGGATAAAATTATTAGTGCATGTGTTTAAAGTCTTTATTTTTCTGTAAAGCTGCTTTGCAACAGTGTCTGTTGTTAAAACCGCTATTCAAATAAACTGAATGGAGTCATGCTGTGTGCAATTAAGGTGACATGTGATCTCAATATGAATATCTAATCCTGGACAAGATACCGAAAAAGACACCATCATGAAGACCAAGGAGAGCTACGGTATCAAGACAAGTCTGGGAGAAAATTCAGAGTTTGGTTTTAAAAAGTATCCCAAACACTGACCATCTGGCAGTTTGCCATTAAATTCATTATTAAAAAAAAGCAAAGAATATGGCTGTGAGGATGCCACTCATCAAAAGTCAGAAAGCGGGTTTCCATTAACCTGCTTAATGAGCAACTTGTAATTTGAAACTGTGAACTGAAAAACAAGTAATGGAAACCCATGAATTAAAAAAAAAACATCTTATATGCTCGCATGAGGTGATTTTTCCGAAGAGCTGACAAAGCAAGATTTCACAAAATTGAAATGGATACATATTTCTCACATTTAAGTCACATGACACGACATAAAGAGTCATTCAAATCCATGGCGTGTTTCGTGTTTTCCGTTGCTATGTTTAACTGAAATGACTATCGTGAGAGGAGAAAACCCAGCTTTAATCACATAACATCACTCAAAGGAAACTCAGACCATTCACAGTTGTTTTGTTGACTTTTATTATTTTTTTTAAATCGCTTCTGTTTTGCTCAAAACTGCAATGGAAACCCACCTAGGGACCAGGTGAGCAGGGTATTAATCAGAGAGGCAACCAAGAGGCCAAGGTAAGTGTAAAGAACCTGTAGCAATCCACAGCTTGGATGGGAGAAGCTGTTCACAGGACAACCAAAGTCTGGACACTCCACAAAGCTGGGAAGAAAGCAAGATAGACAGAGGCAAAAAGTGCCTGCTCCAGTCTGCAAGAGATCTGACAGAGGCAGAAGTTCAGCTTCCAACAGAACAACAACACTAAGCATACTGCCAACGTTACTCTGTAGTGGTTCAAAACCAAGAACCTGAACATGTTCAAACAGCCCAGTTAAAGCCCAGACCTCAGTCTGATCGATAGTCAGTGGCAAGACTTAAAAAATTCAAGCTGCAGATGTCCAAAACTGACCGAGACATGACCTAGAAGAACCACTGTTTTAATTTCAGCCACTATGGGGGATGAATACTTATGCAACCAACAAACGTCTGCTTCTTTTTTTTAAATTGTTGTTTAATTAACCCTTGCGTCACAATAACGTAGAGTAACAGCATACAACATTGTGTAAATTAAATGGTGAAAATGCCAAATTATGTTCTCTTCAGTTTCAGGTCATAACACTACAAAATGTAGAAAAGTTCAAAGGGGGCAAATACTTATGCAAGACACGGTCTACTGATGTTGTTCTCAGTAAAACTACTCAGTACACTGAGAAATGCTGATTTGAAGGTTTTGGTAATATTTCTACTTTAAATGGCCATTGTAATTCATTTATTTAAATAGTGAATTGAGAGAGGGGAAAAAAAAAGAAGGAAGTGTGAGAGAAGGAGAACGAGCCAGGCGTTAAATTAGTTATACTGATCCAGAGAACAGACAGATAAAAATACAAAAAGGAACAGATGAAGGGCGTAGGAGAGCTACTGGCTATGAATTAAAGAGGCTTAAACATGAGTTTTCTCTTTCAGGTTTCTCTTTCAAGCTACTGTCCTTGTGAGGACCTTTCACTGAAGTGGCTAATTAATGCTGCGTTACACCTGACTCTAACTCCAACCTTAACCACTGGATCCAAGCATAAAGCATTCGGCTCTTTTTTTTTTTTTGCTATATTATCACTGTATCATGCTTGTGTTATCTTATATTTCATTGTCAGAAATAGGGGTATAGTAGGAGTCCATTTCTGTCCCCCAAGGTACAATCTACACTAATGTACCCGCTAGGGCTCATTATTGGATCTCAAGGGAACTATGTGTACCTTTTCAGGGTTAAAAAGGTACATATATTTTCCCAAGCAGTATATAAAAACTACAAACAAGTACCTTAGAGGGTACTGCCCCAGGAAAAGCCATTGTACCCCTAAAGGTATAATAATTAAATAATAATGGCTGGTGTTGAGTGGTATACAAGATATACTCCATTCAGCTAGCATGATACTGAACGAGTCGAAAACGAGTGCTAGCTGAATGGAATATGCCTGATATACCACGAAAAAAAGCCAGCCAATATTATTATTATTATACATACACATTTGATGGCACAAACCTGGTGGCCATGTTTCTTTTCAAATTGTCAGTTGCTCACTAGTGCAGAAGTTTTATGTGTAATACGTATCTTATGGCATTTTCAATTCACTGTGACGGTTTACTGCGGGCACCTCTGGCGAACAAAGAAAGGTTTCTGCACATGTGCAGCAGAAAATGTTCTCATTGGATATTCGCATCAGCTCCGACATGTGACGTCATGTTGTCTTGAGAACCATGCAATATGGTAAACCATTTTCAACATTCATTCTCCATTGGGTAGAGTGACGTAATACATGTAGGATAAGTGATATGCTAACAATACAGCATGTTATCAAACCAAATGAATGAAACCCACTAGAAGGGAATAGAATACCGGTACATGTTTTTATTCCATCGAAAAAGTGTCCTGTGTGTATAATAATGCACTTTAATTTCTGAGTGTACAAAACATAGGCTTTTGAACAAACCTATAAAATGCTTCATTTGGTTGTTTTTCAAAGGTCATCCATATATAATTCCAACTTATCCAATACACAAAAGTACTACACCACAAATACACTAACTGGCCACTGTAGCACACACCTTATTACCTTGTTAGCTTGTTAATTCATCTTGTAGATGTATATTTAGTTCATGTGTATTCAAGTGGACATTATAAAGCTTTGATTTGCAGGAAAGAAGATACAATACACTCATCGTTCAAGTGGTCCAAAATGATATAAACACTGTTCCCAACCAGCTGGGAAATTCTGAGCATAAATTAATTGAACGAATGAAGAATTTATTAATGAATCCATTTCTAGTTATGTTGAATGTTGAGGAACATCCATAAGTTGATTCTTGTTATCACTTATATTATAGCAGCTGTAAACAATCGTTCCCTCACCAGCCTTTTTTCTTACACTTGAATTCATAAAACAAAAACGAACAAACGTCACAGCTTGTTATTGATCCATCCATCCATTATTTGTAGCCGCCTATCCTGTCCTACAGGGTCGCAGGCAAGCTGGAGCCTATACCAGCTGACCATGGATGAGAGGCAGGGTACACCCTGGACAAGTCACCAGATCATCACAGGGCTGACACAGCAACAAACAACCATTCACACTCACATTCATACCTACGGGCAATTTCAAGCCACCAATTAACCTTGTAATGCATGTCTTTGGACTATGGGGAAAACTGGAGCACCCAGAGGAAACACACGCAGAACATGCAAACTGTCACGCCCAGCGTGGCCATGCTGGGGGTGCGCACTGCCCCTTTTGAATAGTAAACTTGAACTTGGCCATTTGTCTCCCTCCAGTCTGAAGGGGGAGCTGTCTAGTACTGCAACACCTGTGCTAGACAAGGCCAGGAAGTTCAAATACGGGCCCAAAATTGGCATTCGAGAGCTGGCTGCTGGCTTTGGGGTTTGGTTGTGTTTGTTGTCCTGCTACGTGGAGGCCCTGCACGGGCCGACGGGAGCAGGTTTCTTTCTTTTATTCTTTTTTATTTATCCCTAGAATTTATATATTAATAAAGTACGGGTTAACCTGAACAAACGGTGTGGTCTCCTTTTATGTTGTGCCTGCTTTGAGCTAAGTGGTCATGACATATGGGGGCTCGTGCCAAAACCTTATTTGATTGGAAGTGGCTTATCACCTTTTGGTGGTAATACTGTGTGTAATTGTTGGGGATTTGCATCGTTTTGAGAATTCAGGTTAAATTGTCTTAGGATAATTGGAATTTGGTATTGTTTTCCTTTTGAGTATATTTTTGGATAATACATTGTTTTAAATTTGGGAGTATTTTTGTTTATTTCTTTATTAATTTGGAGTGGCGAGGTGCATTGTGCTTGCGCCTCTGGATGACATATTGCGGAGTTATCCATTTCCCCAATTAGAACGCGTTGGCGTTTGGGTTAGCTGCTGTGTCACTGAAGCCTGAGCGAGGGCACCGCCTTGGAAATCTGTCTGGAGTGGCGTTTTGTCAGGACGGCACGGATCCAACGGTATCGGTGAGTAAATGATCCTTGCTCTTGGGCTTAGTGTGAAGACAGGTTAGTTAGTGGGGGGTAAATGTTTAGGGTGAAACTCCATTGTCATCCTGTGGTGCGAGTGGCAGTTCGCTTCGCCCAGTAAACGTTTCAGTTGTCTTAATTGTTAATTTGGTAAGTAGTTTACTTTTGTTTGGAATTAGTTTTATTATTTGTTTGGGAGCCAGCTTTGGTATTTGTTTAAGCCAGTTGCATTAGAGTAGTTGTGGCCGTGTGGTCATTTGTTTATTGGTATTGGTATTCGATTGTGGATTATTGCGAGAAGATGAGCACTCTCGAAAAGTTTTTGGAATCTCCTTCCGAGATTTTGTTTGTGGCGCTGACCAAAGATCAGTTGAATAGTGTGGCCGATCACTATGACATTCAATTATCAAAGGCAGCGTTAAAAAAGGAAGATTTAGTTCGGGAGGGCCGTGCTGGGTTAGTAGAGATGCAGGTGCTTCCTGACAGGCCCAGGGGACACCCGAAAATGAGCGACTCCGACTCTAGTGAGCAGACTCCGCCTATAGCAAGTTTGTCTTTGTCGTATGACCAGCAAGTCCAAATTTTACAACTGCAGCATGATTTTAAGATGAAGCAAATGAAATTGGAGGCTGAAATTATGCGAGACAAACTTGACCAAGAGCTTGAGAGTAGACGTTTGGAGAAAGAAAAGGAACGCGAGTTTGAGATGGAGAGGCTTAGAGTGCATGAGACTGCAGCTGGTAGCAGAGGGCAAACTCGGCAATGCTGGCAATGGTGGGGGGACTGGAGGGGTGCGCTGTGTATCTCGATGATGTTGTGTGTTATTCAGAGACGTGGGAAGATCATCTCCTCCGAGTTTGTTTGCTGTTTGAGCGGTTTGTGGCAGCCACTCTCACAGTTAATTTAGCCAAGTGTGAATTTGCGCAGGCTACAGTAGTCTATCTTGGCCGAGTGGTCGGTCAGGGTGAAGTCCGGCCTATAAGGGCAAAAGTACTGGCCATTGATGGTTTTCCTCGTCCTGTGACGAAAAAAGAGTTAATGCGGTTTTTGGGCATGATAGGCTATTATAGGAACTTTTGCCAGAATTTCTCTTCTGTTGTTGCACCACTGACTGATTTGTTAAAAAGTTCAGTGCAGTTTGTTTGAACATCTGATTGTCAACGTGCATTTGACAATGCTAAATTGCTTTTGACTTCTGCTCCTGTCCTGCCTGCACCTAGGTTAGAGGACCCTTTCCAGCTTCAGGTCGATGCTAGCCAGGTAGGGGCTGGAGCAGTCCTCCTCCAAAAGGATGAGACTGGGATAGATAGACCTGTTTGTTATTTTTCTAAAAAATTTAACTGTCACCAACTTAATTACTCTACTATTGAAAAGGAGGCCCTGGCTCTTATATGAGCGCTCCAACATTTTGATGTTTATGTTGGTGGTGGAGTGCATCCGGTGGTGGTCTTCTCTGACCACTATCCTCTTACCTTTTTGTCCTCCCTGCAGAATGCTAACCAGCGCCTAATGCGTTGGGCTCTATTTCTGCAGCCTTATAACCTGTCAATACGGCACATTAAGGGGTCTGACAATGTGATCGCTGACGCGCTGTCTCGGGCTCCTGATGCCTGTTGGTAGGGTGGTCTCTTCTCCGTAATCTTCTCTTTGCTCCTCTGTTTTTTGCCCTTAAATCGCTGTCCAGGCGCCGGGACGTGCTGGGTGGAAAGCATGTGTGGGGCAGGGTTTTCGATTTTCGGGGGGGGAGGTCACTACTTTTGATGTGTTTTTGTGTTGGGGTGGGTGTAAAAACAAATAAATAAATAAAAAAAAGTGGTAATGGTAAAACAAAATTGTGAAAAGAAATGGTTAAAAATGGTTAAGAGTAAATGGTAACTGGTAATTCCTTTATGTTTTTTGTTTTTGGTAGATTTGGCTTTAGTTATAGTTAATACTGTAGTTTGTAGGGTGAACAGAGTCCCTTATATGGGTCTCTGTCTTTTGGGGGGAGTGATGTCACGCCCAGCGTGGCCATGCTGGGGGTGCGCACTGCCCCTTTTGAATAGTAAACTTGAACTTGGCCGTTTGTCTCCCTCCAGTCTGAAGGGGGAGCTGTCTAGTACTGCAACACCTGTGCTAGACAAGGCCAGGAAGTTCAAATACGGGCCCAAAATTGGCATTTGAGAGCTGGCTGCTGGTTTTGGGGTTTGGTTGTGTTTGTCCTGCTACGTGGAGGCCCTGCACGGGCCGACGGGAGCAGGTTTCTTTCTTTTATTCTTTTTTATTTATCCCTAGAATTTATATATTAATAAAGTACGGGTTAACCTGAACAAACGGTGTGGTCTCCTTTTATGTTGTGCCTGCTTTGAGCTAAGTGGTCATGACGTAGGCGTGCAACACAATTGTGTCACGTTAACCTCCTCAAGCCATATTATGCATCTGTTCATTCAGCTGGTACCGCAACAGAGGTGTCTGTTGGTGTAGTTGGGTCTGCAATGGTTTCTGAGGTAGATGATGACATGAAGGGCCCTGATGAAGTATTACATGTTCGTTTAAATAATTCTGAGATGTTGGCTCAGTTGGATGTGGTCCTGGGTCATATAGAGCCTCAACAAAGAGATCAGTTAAAGACCTTAATTTTAGAGTTTTCTTCTTTGTTTTCAGATGTTCCCTCCTGTACATCATGGGTTACACATGACTTACAGGTTGGTGATGCAGAGCCGGTTCGTCAGAGGTTTTATCGTGTTGGCCCTGACAAACGTAAGTGCCTAGATGATAGTGTGCAATATCTTCTAGATAATGGTCTGGCTGTTCCGTCTAGTTCCAGTTGGTCGTCTCCGTGTCTGCTGGTTAAGAAACCCGACAGCACATACAGGTTTTGTACGGATTACAGAAAGGTTAATGTGGTTACAAAACCTGATTCGTATCCTTTACCCCGTATTGAAGACTGTGTTGATCAGGTGGGTGCAGCTCGATACGTTAGTAAATTTGACCTTCTTAAAGATTACTATCAGGTGCCTCTCACTCCCAGAGCTCAGGAGATCTCTGCGTTTGTGACACCGAATGGGTTATATTCTTATACCTGAATGCCTTTTGGGTTGCGCAACGCCCCCTCCACTTTCCAATGCCTCATGAATCAGGTGGTGGGGGGACTGGAGGGGTGCGCTGTGTATCTCGATGATGTTGTGTGTTATTCAGAGACGTGGGAAGATCATCTCCTCCGAGTTTGTTTGCTGTTTGAGCGGTTTGTGGCAGCCACTCTCACAGTTAATTTAGCCAAGTGTGAATTTGCGCAGGCTACAGTAGTCTATCTTGGCCGAGTGGTCGGTCAGGGTGAAGTCCGGCCTATAAGGGCAAAAGTACTGGCCATTGATGGTTTTCCTCGTCCCGTGACGAAAAAAAGAGTTAATGCGGTTTTTGGGCATGATAGGCTATTATAGGAACTTTTGCCAGAATTTCTCTTCTGTTGTTGCACCACTGACTGATTTGTTAAAAAGTTCAGTGCAGTTTGTTTGAACATCTGATTGTCAATGTGCATTTGACAATGCTAAATTGCTTTTGACTTCTGCTCCTGTCCTGTCTGCACCTAGGTTAGAGGACCCTTTCCAGCTTCAGGTCGATGCTAGCCAGGTAGGGGCTGGAGCAGTCCTCCTCCAAAAGGATGAGACTGGGATAGATAGACCTGTTTGTTATTTTTCTAAAAAATTTAACTGTCACCAACTTAATTACTCTACTATTGAAAAGGAGGCCCTGGCTCTTATATGGGCGCTCCAACATTTTGATGTTTATGTTGGTGGTGGAGTGCATCCGGTGGTGGTCTTCTCTGACCACAATCCTCTTACCTTTTTGTCCTCCCTGCAGAATGCTAATCAGCGCCTAATGCGTTGGGCTCTATTTCTGCAGCCTTATAACCTGTCAATACGGCACATTAAGGGGTCTGACAATGTGATCGCTGATGCGCTGTCTCGGGCTCCTGATGCCTGTTGGTAGGGTGGTCTCTTCTCCGTAATCTTCTCTTTGCTCCTCTGTTTTTTGCCCTTAAATCGCTGTCCAGGCGCCGGGACGTGCTGGGTGGAAAGCATGTGTGGGGCAGGGTTTTCGATTTTCAGGAGGGGAGGTCACTACTGTTGATGTGTTTTTGTGTTGGGGTGGGTGTAAAAAAAAAAAAAAAAAAAAAGTGGTAATGGTAAAACAAAATTGTGAAAAGAAATGGTTAAAAATGGTTAAGAGTAAATGGTAACTGGTAATTCCTTTATGTTTTTGTTTTTGGTAGATTTGGCTTTAGTTATAGTTAATATTGTAGTTGGTAGGGTGAACAGAGTCCCTTATATGGGTCTCTGTCTTTAGGGGGGAGTGATGTCATGCCCAGCGTGGCCATGCTGGGGGTGCGCACTGCCCCTTTTGAATAGTAAACTTGAACTTGGCCGTTTGTCTCCCTCCAGTCTGAAGGGGGAGCTGTCTAGTACTGCAACACCTGTGCTAGACAAGGCCAGGAAGTTCAAATATGGGCCCAAAATTGGCATTCGAGAGCTGGCTGCTGGCTTTGGTTGTGTTTGTTGTCCTGCTACGTGGAGGCCCTGCACGGGCCGACGGGAGCAGGTTTCTTTCTTTTATTCTTTTTTATTTATCCCTAGAATTTATATATTAATAAAGTACGGGTTAACCTGAACAAACGGTGTGGTCTCCTTTTATGTTGTGCCTGCTTTGAGCTAAGTGGTCATGACACAAACTCCACACAGAAAAGCCCTTTCTGGCCGCGAACCCAGGACCTTCTTGCTGTGAGGCAACAGTGCTAACCACTACACCACCATGCTGCCATAACTTATGTTACCAAGAATCCACAGACATCTCTGTCCTGAAGACTTTCCTGTGGTGGAAAACCTACTGACTGTAGACTCCTTACCAAAAACCAATTCAACAATTGTTTGTATACAATATACAACAAATATACAATCCCGATTCCAAAAAAGTTGGGACAAAGTACAAATTGTAAATAAAAACGGAATGCAATAATTTACAAATCTCAAAAACTGATTTTGTATTCACAATAGAACAGAGACAACATATCAAATGTCGAAAGTGAGACATTTTGAAATTTCATGCCAAATATTGGCTCATTTGAAATTTCATGACAGCAACACATCTCAAAAAAGTTGGGACAGGGGCAATAAGAGACTGGAAAAGTTAAAGGTACAAAAAAGGAAAAGCTGGAGGACCAAATTGCAACTCATTAGGTCAATTGGCAATAGGTAATTAACATGACTGGGTATAAAAAGAGCATCTTGGAGTGGCAGCGGCTCTCAGAAGTAAAGATGGGAAGAGGATCGCCAATCCCCCCAATTCTGCGCCAACAAATAGTGGAGCAATATCAGAAAGGAGTTCGACAGTGTAAAATTGCAAAGAGTTTGAACATATCATCATCTACAGTGCATATCATCATCAAAAGATTCAGAGAATCTGGAAGAATCTCTGTGCGTAAGGGTCAACGCCGGAAAACCATACCGGGTGCCCGTGATCTTCGGGCCCTTAGACGGCACTGCATCACATGCTTATGTATTGGAAATCACAAAATGGGCTCAGGAATATTTCCAGAGAACATTATCTGTGAACACAATTCACCGTGCCATCCGCCGTTGGCAGCTAAAACTCTATAGTTCAAAGAAGCAGCCGTATCTAAACATGATCCAGAAGCGCAGACGTCTTCTCTGGGCCAAGGCTCATTTAAAATGGACTGTGGCAAAGTGGAAAACTGTTCTGTGGTCAGACGAATCAAAATTTGAAGTTCTTTATAGAAAGCAGGGACGCCGTGTCATTCGGACTAAAGAGGAGAAGGACGACCCAAGTTGTTATCAGCGCTCAGTTCAGAAGCCTGCATCTTTGATGGTATGGGGTTGCATTAGTGCGTGGGCAGCTTACACATCTGGAAAGACACCATCAATGCTGAAAGGTATATCCAGGTTCTAGAGCAACATATGCTCCCATCCAGACGACGTCTCTTTCAGGGAAGACCTTGCATTTTCCAACATGACAATGCCAAACCACATATTGCATCAATTACAGCATCATGGCTGCGTAGAAGAAGGGTCCGGGTACTGAACTGGTCAGCCTGCAGTCCAGATCTTTCACCCATAGAAAACATTTGGTGCATCATAAAGTGGAAGATACGACAAAAAAGACCTAAGACAGTTGAGCAACTAGAATCCTACATTAGACAAGAATGGGTTAACATTCCTATCCCTAAACTTGAGCAACCTGTCTCCTCAGTCCCCAGACGTTTACAGACTGTTGTAAAGAGAAAAGGGGATGTCTCACAGTGGTAAACATGGCCTTGTCCCAACTTTTTTGAGATGTGTTGTTGTCATGAAATTTAAAATCACCTAATTTTTCTCTTTAAATGATACATTTTCTCAGTTTAAACATTTGATGTCATCTATGTTCTATTCTGAATAAAATATGGAATTTTGAAACTTCCATATCATTGCATTCCATTTTTATTTACAATTTGTACTTTGTCCCAACTTTTTTGGAATCGGGGTTGTATATCTTTGTTAAATAACAACATTTGTTTTGTTTACAATTTTTTTTTGGGGGGGGGGCTTTTTTCACCTTTATTTGGATAGAATAGTGTAGAGACAGGAAACGAGCGGGAGTGAGAGACGGGGAGGGATCGGGAAACAACATTTGTTTTTAGTAGGTTTGGAGCAGCCTCCATACAAGTACCTGCAAACAAGTCCATACAAGTCCCTACAGGCCACGGGGGCAGCCATGGCCTGAAGGTTAGCGAAGCAGCCTTGGGCCCAAAGGATTGCTGGTTTGATTCCCAGGACCGGCAGGAAAGACATGAGGGGAGGTGAGTGAATGAGCAGCATTTTCTCCTCCCTCCATATCATGGCTGAAGTGTCCTTGAGCAAGGCATCTAACCCCTAACTGCTCCCTGGTGCTGTAGCATAGTTGCCCACTGCTATGTGTGTGTGCTCATTGCTTTCTTGTGTGTGTGCATGCATGTGTTCACTGCTTCAGATGGGTTAAATGCAGAGGAGGAATTTCACTGTGCTTGAGTGTACATATGACCAAATAAAGGTTGCCTTCTTCTTCTAAATGAGCTACTGTAGAAATAATAACTTATTAGAATATGGTTTGAATTGAACTCAGAGAAAAATAATCAACACCGTCTGTCTAATCAGATTCCAGATTCACCTTTAACCTGTTTCTGATGACAGAATTACTTTTGGCTGAATATTGTTGGTTGATGGACAGTTTCTTAAACCAGCAGTGCTTAAAATATCCATTCATGATTACAATATCAATGTTGTTGTGCTGAGAATGTTCCTGTGGTCATCTTTCATAGTAACATAAAGTATCTGTGTACCACTGAGTAATATAGTAAATATAGTGTATCTGATAATATGGCCAATAAGTATAGCTCAAGCCAACACCCCCCCCCCCCCCCCCCCCCCACACACACACACAAACTGAAGTAAATTATTTAAGAAAAAGCTAGGCTGAGCTCAAAAGAGAAGTTTTGCTCAGTAATGTATGAATGAGAGAAAGTGAGATCCTTTATACACCTAAAGTTCCAGTTTATACTCACTGGTCACTTTAATCGGAACTTGTTCTTGATTCTAAGAGTCCTGTTCTTGGCTGCAGGAGTGGAACCCAATGTGGTCTTCTGCTGTTGCCGTCTGAGGTAGTTTTTCCTTGCCACTGTCGCCACAGGCTTGCTCATTGGGGATAGATTATGGATAAAATTAGCTCATGTTTAAAGTCATTAAAATTCTATAAAGCTGCTTTGCGACAATGTCTATTGTTAAAAGGGCTATAAAAATAAACTTGACTTGACTTGTTGCATGCTGAGATGTTTTTCTGCTCACCACGGTTGTAAAGAGTTTCTGTGAGTTACTGTGTCTTTCCTGGCAGCTCAAACCAATCTGTCCATTTTCCTCTGACCTCTCTTAACAAGACATTTGTTTCTACCCACAGAACTGTCACTCACTCAATGTTTTTTGTTTTTCACACCATTCTGTGGAGAGATTGTTGTGTGTGAAAACCCCAGGAGATCAGCAGTTTCTGAAATACTCAAACCAGTCCATCTGGCACCAACACCCATGCCACAGTGAAAGAAAGTTACACTTTGAGATCACAAGTTTTCCCATTCTGATGTTTGAAGTGAAAATTAACTGAAGCTATTGATATTTATCTGCATGATTTTATACATTGTGCTGGTGTGAAGAGATTGGCTGATTAGAGAACTGCATAAAACAGCAGGTGGATGGGTGTTCCTAATAAAGTGACCAGTGAGTGTATATTCAGTTATTAATCAACTGCTATGATTGATTCAGTAACTACAGTAATAGGGTAGAATCTGGACTTGCTTTTGTGCCTTGGGTTATATGCATCTTTCCTTATATGCTTGTTATATCAGGAACAGTAATGTTGAATGTCAATAGAGAAAATTACCGGTGTGGGTGTGTGTGTGGGTGTGCAAAGACTGCCATTAGGCAGTAGGTAGAACTGTATGTTCAATGTAACTGTTGATGTTTTTTGTTGGTGTCTTTTGATGTGTATGCTATGTGTGATGCCAGTGCTCTTGTATGCTCAAAACAAATTTCTCTGCAAAGAGACAATAAAGATCAACTTACAACTTCAACTTACTTAAAGGTGTAAATAAAGAAACAACAGTGATACAGAAGAGCAGGGAAAAGGAAATGAGCTCTCACCTAGTGGGGAAAGAAGGGAGATGTAGCTTTTCATTGAGCCAATCCATGGCAAACTGATAATTAAGCTACAACCCTAATTCCAAAAAAGTTGGGATGCTGTGTGAACTGGAAATAAAAACAGAACACAAAAATTTGCAAATCATGGAAACCCTATATTTCATTGAAAATAGTACAAAGACAACATATCAAATGTTGAAATTGAGAAATGTTATTGGTTTTTTTTAAATATATGCTCATTTTGAATTTGATGTCAGCAACATGTTTCAAAAAAGTTGGGACAGGGCCATGTTTACTACTGTGTCACTTTTAACAACACTCTGTAAATGTTTGGGAACTGAGGAGACCAATATTGCTGTAGTTCTGAAAGAAAAATGTTGTCCCATTCTTGCCTGATATACAATTTCAGTTGCTCAACGGTTTGGGGTCTCCTTTGTCATATTTTGCTCTTCATAATGCACTGAATGTTTTAAATAAGAGACAGGTCTGGACTGCAGGCAGGCCAGTTTAGCACCTGGACTCTTACTATGGAGCCATGCAGTTTTAATATGTGCAGAAAGCAGTTTGGCATTGTCTTGTTGAAAGAAGGAAGGCCTTCTCTGAAAAAGATTTTGTCTGGATGGCAGCATATTGCTCTAAAATGTGTTTATATCATTTAGCATTAATGATGCCTTCCCAGATGTATAAGCTACTCATGTCATGTGCACTAATGCACCCTCATACCATCACAGATGCTGGCTTTTGAACTGCACACTGATAAGTCGGATGGTCCCTCTCCTCTTTAGCCTGGAGGACGTGGTGTCCATGATTTCTAAAAAGAATTTCTACTTTTGATTCATCAGACCTTGGGACAATTTTCCACTTCGCTTCAGTCCATCGTAAAAGAGCTCGGGCCCAGAGAAGGTGGCGGTGTTTCTGGATATTGTTTATATCTGGTTTTAACTTGCATTTGTGGATGCAGTAATGAACTGTTTTCACACACAATTATTTTCTGAAGTGTTCCTGAGCCCATACAGTGATTTCCACTCCAGACACGTGTAGGTATCATGCCGCCATCTTGTGTCAGAACTACAATTCCCAGGCAACTTCCGTGTGACCTACGTCATGCGTGGGCGGGATCACCTACGTCAGTCTGCCATGCACGCATAAATCCAAGCGGAAGCTCCACCATCTTTGTCTCTCACGTCTGGCTTCCGATGAATCTGGACGTATAAAGAGGCGCTCTCCACCCAGAAAGACGTCTTCTTTCTTGCAAGATCCATCACTCGGCGCGATTTTCTTTCTTACCCTTGGCAAAGGTAAACTCTACAGTCGCGCGATCTTTAAACTCAACCTGAGTTACAACCGGTTTACTTGCATTAGAAGTGACGTCACGACTGCAGCCCAGGCAGTTAAAAGTTAAGAAGCGATTGAATCCTTTTTAACTCAAAAGCGCTGTGCATCTTATTCTGATCAGAGACTTTTCCTCACGAATGCTGAGGTTCGGACCAAGAATCCTCTGCTTTCCACGGGAACCACCCAAGTGCTCCGCTGGACCAGAAAGTTTTCTACGCCTCCATCACGAGCGGCTCACGTGCTCCCACGGCGAGGCCGAAACTACACCGGCGAATAGTTCTTCATATCTTGCTAAAGGCAGGATTAAGTAAGATTTTGGCATTTGGGCATAATTAAGATAGTCTTAGGAATTTGCTTTTATTTGAAATAGTGTGAATTTAAACCCAGGTTTATTCATTACACTATTAGACACGCAGCGTGTTGATTTATTTTGGTTCTATGTTCTCTCAATTGTTTAATAGATAGGCTGCGTATGCTTCTCTCTCTCTTATTCTGACTAACACTTTAATTTCCTTATCATACATTTTGACCTTATCAAGGTTTCAGTGAGTTTGGTAATGTTGAGTGTGGAATCTTTTTGTTACTGAGAAAACACGTGCTCAACAGGCCTGACCAGGCCTGATGCACTTTAGATAGCTTCCCTTTGTCTTTAGCAACACGTGCTCAGTAGGCCTCATAAGGCCTAACAAACACGCTTTAGCTAGGCCATAGGGCCTTTCACAAACATACTAGCAACACAAGGCTAATCTAGGCTTCCACCACGTGTAGTTAGCTACACGAGGCTAAACACAGAGCTAATCCTTTTTTCTATTTAGATAACATTCTTTTGTTTTAGCTAGCAACAAGCTAGGCCTCCACCACGTGTAGTTAGCTACACGAGGCTAAATACATGGTCAAGTCCTTCTCTCACACACACACACCTCACTGCTTGTATATATTGATTTATTATTTTTATCTTTTTATCCTTGTATAATAAATTCATTTATTAAACAAACTGTGTTTATTTGTGTGAACAACAATATGTGAAGTCCCCAATCTTCTCAAAGAATTCAAAAAGGGTGCATATAAAAGTTATGTAATGTGGTAAGTGATTTGTAATAATTTGGAAATGTACCATAATTTAGCTGTTTGGTAATTTATTATTAAGCACCAGGATTAATGGTATGATTCACTAAACGATTCACTGAATGATTCACTAAACGATTCATTGAACGATTCACTAAATGATTCACTGAATGAGACTGATTCTATGGTATGATTCAATTCAAACGAGTCAAAGTAAACGATTCAATGGGATTGATTCATTTTAATTATTGACCTTCAAAATTTAATGAGACTGATTTAACGAGATTGATCACTTAATTTCAATAATTAACTGATTGCACTCACACACGTGTCTGCTTTTAATGCAGTGTCTCCTGAGGGTCTGAAGATCACAGGCATCCAGTGTCAGTTTTCAGCCTTGTCTCTTGCATACAGAGATTTCTCCAGATTCTCTGAATCTTTTCATGATATTATGTACCATAGATGATGTGATCCCCAAATTCTTTGCAATTTTACATTGAGGAACGTTATTCTTAAATTGTTGCACTGTTTGCCCATGCAGTCTTTCACAGAGCAGTGAACCCCTCCCCATCTTTACTTCTGAGAGACTCCGCCTTTCTGGGATGCTCTTTTTATACCCAATCATGTTACTGACCTGTTGCCAATTAACCAAATTCGGGGGTTTTTAGCATTACACAACTTTTTTATTTCAAAATGTTTTTATTGTTTTAAAAGGTATTCAGAGCAAAAAACTCAACATACATTTATGCTGTCACAGAGGAGCACACAATATCAGAAAGTACACTTCCATATAAATTTACCTTCCCCATTGTCACCCTAATATGATGTCCCCACAAATGGGGAACATGTAAACAAGTGTAACAGAGATTGCGTTGAGAGAAAAAAATAGATAAATAAAACACAATACTATTTTAATGAAAAGCTCAATAAGAAATAACAAAAAAAGAAAACAATATATATTAATAATGTTACTAATAACAAAAAAGAAATGAAAATAGAAAACACAAAAAAGAGAGGAGAGAGGGGGTCAGAGGCAAGTATTTTCTTTACTATCGAGTATAGTCAAGTCTTTAATCAAGAGAAGTTGCATCAAACACATTTTCATAATAATCTAGAAAGGGCTGCCACATAGTTTGGAATTTTTCTTTTGAATTATGTATAATGGTCCTGATCTTTTCAAGCTGAAGAAAAGACACTACATCGCTCATCCAACGTGAGTGCTTAGGAGGTGAGGGTGACTTCCCGTTTGTTAATATTAAACGACGAGCTAATAAAGTACAGAACACAATCAGCTGTGATTGGCCCTTTGACAAAGACGGTTCAGTGTGTACCATTCCGAAAATGGCAATTATAGGATCTGGATCTATTATTTTTCTACAAATATTGGAAAATGATTTGAAAATATCCAACCAAAATGTATGTAGAGTTGGACATAGCCAAAACATATGTGCTAGGGTAGCGGGCGCTTGTTGACAACGAATACAGTTAGGATCCACATTAGGATATATTTTGGCAAGTCTGGTCCGGGATAAATGCAGACGATTAAATACCTTGAACTGAATTAATCTATGTCTGACACATATAGAAGGTGTATATTCTGCTGATAATTTCTTGCCAGTTGTCTTCCGTTAATATCACACCTAAATCTTCCTCCCATTGCCTTTTCAGAGGAAGCAGTGACGGAACTTCTCATCTCTCTCATTATCTCTAGCCGCTTTATCCTTCTACAGGGTCGCAGGCAAGCTGGAGCCTATCCCAGCTGACTACGGGCGAAAGGCAGGGTACACCCTGGACAAGTCGCCAGGTCATCACAGGGCTGACACATAGACACAGACAACCATTCACACTCACATTCACACCTACGGTCAATTTAGAGTCACCAGTTAACCTAACCTGCATGTCTTTGGACTGTGGGGGAAACCGGAGCACCCAGAGGAAACCCACGCGGACACGGGGAGAACATGCAAACTCCACACAGAAAGGCCCTCGCCGGCCCCGGGGCTCAAACCCAGGACCTTCTTGCTGTGAGGCGACAGCGCTAACCACTACACCACCGTAGTAGTTCCACCCATTTTGTGTAATGCACTGGTTCCACTAGCAGCAAAACAGTCCCAGAGCCTGATGCTACCACCACCATGCTTAACAGTTGGTACAATGTTCTCCTGTACCTCAGGTCATTGTGGCCAAACAACTTAATCTTTGACTCATCAAAATGACACAAAAATGAGTGCTATCAAACAAACACTTGAAATTCAGCACATAAAGAGCAAGGGCTAAGCTGAACACCTGTGATCTCCAATCCCTCAGACGGCACTGAATCAAGAACCGTCACTCAGCTATAGCTGATAGAACCACATGGGCTCAGGATTACTTTGGCAAACCTTTGTCAAGTACAGTACTACAATACAGAGTTACATCCACAAATGGCAATTAAAACTTTACTGCACAAAAACGAAGCGTTATGTTAATTGTGTCCAGAAGCACCATCAACTTCTCTAGGCTCAGAGGCATCTGGCATGGACCATCACACAGTGGAAATATGTATTGTGGTCAGATGAATCAGTATTTCAGGTCTTTTTTTGTAAGAAATGGGTGCTGTGTGCTATGGACCAAAGATGAAAAGGACCATCTAGATTGTTACCAACAGCAAATCTAAAAGCCAGGGTCTGTCATGGTATGGGGTTGTGTCAGTGCCCTTGGCAAAGGTAACTTACACTTCTGTGATGGCAGCATTAATGCAAAAAAGTACACAGATTTTGGAGCAACATATTCTACCTTCAAGATAACATCTGTTCCAGGGATATTTCAACAAGACAATGCAAAACCACATTCTGCACACATTACAAAGGCATGGCTGTGGAAGAAGAGGGTGCCTGTCCCCTCTGTCCCCAATTGAGAATGTATAGTGAATTTTGAAATGAAAAATATAATAATGATGACCCCGTACTGTTGAAAACCTTGAGAACTGTTTGCAGGAAGAATGGGACAAAATAACACCTGAAATGTTTCATCACTCTAACCTTTAGGCCACAGCTGCCTGAAAAATCATTGAAAGCCCAATATTGTTATGACATTCATGTTAGTCTATGTAAACTTCTGACTACAACTGTATGCCACTGCGCTCAAACCCAGAACCTTCTTTCTGTGAGGCAACAATGCTAACCACAACACCACCATTCTGCCTAAGTTTTTGGTACTTGGCTTTATGCTAGTCAAACCTGGCTTTAACAAAGAAAACTTCTGATTACAACTGTATGCATTTACAATGTTTACTCTACTGTCCAAGCTACAAATAATGTACATGTGCTATGCATACTGTAAAAAAATGTAGAAAGTATTTAATGTATTTTCATCTCTTGAGTCTTTGCTTATTATATAATGTCTGTGTGACTGTGAGCAAATACCTCACCATTATTATTCATGAAAAAGTGTTACCAGCCATATTTACATTTACTCATTTAGCAGATGCTCTTCTCCAGAGCGACTTACTAAGCAGGCAGAAAACAGATGACACAGTGTTATAAGCACATCCGAGGAGGACCAACCCTTGGAACAAGATCATTTCCCAAGTGCCATGCTAGCTGAGGAAAGATCCCACAGTAATGTCAGCAATAGCGAAATATCATATACAATGTTTCATGATTAACAACTACAATAGATCTGTGGCATGTAAATGTGAACGTAATTGATGGCTGATTGGTATTTATTAGCATATGCATGTTAGTATGAAGAAAATCAGCTTTAGCAAAACTTGCGTAAATCAGATTACAATTTTTTGTTTGGTTTGGCCTTGAAAACATGTAAGTTTTTGGCCCATCCATTCATCCATAACTGCTTATCCTGTGCAGGGTCGCGGACAAACTGGAGCCTATCCCAGCTGACTATGGGCAATAGACAGGGTACATCCTGGACAAGTCGCCAGGTTATCGCAGAGTTAACACACAGAGACAAACAACCATTCACACTCACATTCACACCTACGGTCAATTTAGAGCCACCAATTAGCCTAACCTGCATGTCTTTGGACTGTGGGGGAAACCAGCGCACCTGGAGGAAATCCACGCAGACACGGGGAGAACATGCAAACTCCACACAGAAAGGCCCCCGTTGGCCACTGGGCTTGAACCCAGAACCTTCTTGCTGTGAGACAACAGTGCTAACCACAACACCACCGTGTTGCCTAAGCTTTAGGTATTTAGCTTTATGCTAGTCAGACCTGGTATTAACAAAGAAAACAGGCTAACTTAATTAAATATAGCCACTTTTGGATAGCAAATTAGCAAAATGTACCTCAAGATGCCATTTCAGATTGGATGGAAATGGTTCAATAGTCTTACTCCAGCAGCCACTGAGCCATTATCTATACTGCTTATCCATCTGTGGGAGGAAACCAGAGCACCTGGAGGAAAACCACACAGGCACATATAAATTCCACATAGAAAGACCCCAGTTGTCTGTGAGGTTCAAACGCAAAACCTTCTTGCTGTGAGGTGACAGTGCTAACTACTGCACCACCATGCTACCCCTAGTCCAGAGGATATATACAGTACTATGCAAAAGTCTTAGGCACCCTATTTTTTTTCATACAAACTTTGTCATAGATTTCTATTCGATGACTTCTACATTATCGAGTCAGTACAAAAACATTTTAGAGCTCCAAAAGTTCGTTTTCTAGCACAAAATTAAATGTTACAGAAAAAAATATTTGTATCTGAGCAGCATATTCCATAAGAGACCCCTTTTCAGATGAAAAAGAAAACATAATGAAGGCTACTGGGATTTGGTGCAAAATTAAGATGCAAGTGTGACAGTCAAAGTGTCCAGAAAAACTGTGGCTGGTTCTGCAAGATGCTCAGTAAAACCTACAGGCCATTTCTTTATCAAACTGCACTCATTGTACCTGAGACTACTATTTTTTTTAAAAGCAGAGGGTCGTCTCACACCAAATATTAACTTTGTTTCATTTATTATGGCTTTCTGCTTATAGTATTTATTTTAATGTCAAAACATTCCATCCATCACCACTTATTCTGTGCAGGGTCGCAGGCAAGCTGGAGCCTATCCCAGCTGACTAAGGGCGAGAAGCAGGGTACACCCTGGACAAGTCACCAGGCCATCGCAGGGTTGACACTTAGGTGGGGTTTACATTAGACCGTATCAGCGGATCATCAGATTAACGTTTTTAAAACGATTAGTGTGCACACAGCAACACCAATACACGATTCGCGTGCACACAGCAACACCAATACACAGATACGCTCGGCTCCGCAGGCATCCTGCGCTCCAAATCACTCCGCCCTGAACAGCGAGTGCCCTCTGGAGGGTGCGCACTCCGGCCCTGCGCAGCTCACAGAGGGCACGAGTGAAGTGCACAAGCAGTGATTCGGGACTGAGCCGCTGTGTGTGTGATCTCAGTGCATATCACTTACCACTTGCAAGTGGAAGGATGGCAAGCCTAAAGACAATCATAACTACACAATGGGCAGTATTTGCATCAGTATTTGCAGTATTTTCATACTTTTATACTCTTTAATGAAAGGTGATACAAGGTGGAAGTCCGCGCCGTTTTTCAGCAGTCGCGTCACATGACCAACGCCAGCGAATCAGGAAGGTGGATGTCACAGTGACGTTGTCCAATGACGATGCCAGCTAGAGCTCACCACAGCATATCCGCGTATTCTCAATGTTTACACAGCACCGGACCAGACACGATCTGGATTGAATACGTGGACCCTGGCGGATTCCCGTTTCCCGGCGTTTCAATGTAAATGGACAGTGCATCCACGAAGAAAACAAGACAGATACGGTCTAATGTAAACTTGGCCATAGAGACAAACAACCATTCATACTCACATTCACATCTATGGTCAATTTAGAGCCACCAGTTAGCCTAACCTGCATGTCTTTGGACTGTGGGGGAAACCAAAGTACCTGGAGGAAACCCACACAGACACGGGGAGAACATGCAAACTCCACACAGAAAGGCCCCCGTTGGCCATTGGGCTCAAACCCAGAACCTTTTTGCTGTGAGGCGACAGTGCTAACCACTACACCACCATGCCACCCATTGAAACATTTCATTTCATTTCATTATTTTTAAGCCATTTTTTTGTCTACAGCATTTCTTTACATGTGCCTAAGACATTTGCACAGTATTGTACATGAGATTTTCAAGATTTGTAATGGTTGAAATATAAATTTACCAGTCAAAATAAAAATGTAAGGAGTAAAAAGTATTATTTATATATATATATATATATATATATATATATATATATATATATATATATATATATATATATTTGGAAATGTAACCAAGTAAGAGTACAAGTATTCAATTTCAGTCAAGTGAAATATAGATCCACCAAAATAATACTTAAGTATAGTTACAAAGTACTCAAGCATTGTCCACCTACGTATGTCTATACAGCCTTAAGTATATCCACCATAGATAAAGAAACCATGGTCATTATTCTTCACATGTTTTTCTTGATAGACAGATGACTCCTCTGGTTTGGAGAAAACTAGATGATTAGAATTTCATCGACCGCACAGAGCAATGAAAAAGACAGCCTTCTCTTTAAATACATTCAGCATGAATGAGTGTCAGTTCTGCCTCCATAACAGACAATGATGATTCATGAGGGCCAGGAGGTTAAAATATATCCAGCATGGTTAGAACTACTTACAGAAGCTTCAAATAAAGATACATGCCAAACAAAACCACATTTGATTGAACACCAGGACCACAGCCAGAGTGCTTCAAATTCAACATCTTGTCATTAAATATAAAAACCATGTGTATCTGCCTGTGGATAGTGGTGCAGAAAGATTAGCGAGCACCTCATAAAGTCTTAAAGAGCAGCCTGGCTCCCAGCAGGGTGTCTGATTTATTATGCATGTCTGATTGAACCTTTCTAAAGCCACTTTTCACATATCTTCACAGCATGCATGGTGAAGAGAAGTGGAAAGTGAATGACAAACATCATGCCTTTAAAAACAGGCAGTGGCCGGGTTCAAACATGCTGTACATTCTTTCAATCTTTTCATCAAGTTGTTTGGAAATGTTCTCACAGGTTAAACCAAATTAAACATTTCCACCAGATTTAAGAAAGGTAGAGTAACATTGATTTTCTTCATCCTCATATGTACCTGTTTCCCGTTTACCTGTAATTTCCAAAGCATGTTCACAACAGAGCTTATTTGCATTTAATGATGCCTACAAAACTCCATAAAAGGCAAAGCTCACAGAGAGCTGAAAACAACAATATGACAACTAAACGGTGAGCGGAGCGCTACATGTGCTCAGTCTGTCAGTAGTTTCAGTAATGCCGCTTTGCTTGGCAAGTTTTCAGAGAATTTTTATGTAGCATTTGTCGAAACAGGTTGACAATTATAAACAATATTTTTAGCTAAAATAATCTTAATACACATAAATGTAAGCTTTTATGTTTTTTTTTAACTGGGGATGTTGCGAGAACAGACTCTAAATTGACCGTAGGTGTGAATGTGAATGGTTGTCTGTGTCTATGTGTCAGCCCTGTGATGACCTGGCGACTTGTCCAGGGTGTGCCCTGCCTTTCGCCCGTAGTCGGCTGGGATAGGCTCCAGCTTGCCTGCGACCCTGTAGAAGGATAAAGCGGCTAGAGATAATGAGATGAGATGTTGCGAGAACACACATTTCATACCTCCAACATTTTCAGAGCATTGAATATTATTTGTCTTCCATCACAGCCTAATTCTCACAGGTTAGAACTATTTGATGACGTTAATTGTTAACACAAAGTGGAGTTACCTTAAACTACCCACAGACAAACACAGTTTCTTTGGTTTCAATCCTATCAGTGGGAGTTGATCTTGTCTAACCAATCAGAACAGGCCTTTCGTTTCTGCATGGCAAGGTTTCTGATATTCTGCCATATTATTTCCAGTTGAATCTCTTGTGTCTCTGCATCTGGCTTAGAGTTACATGAATACAAACGAGGCTGCATGTATGATGCCACAGTACCTCTCAGAACATACATGAAACTCCTCTGTAAGATGAGCTGAATGTTCATGTGGAACCATATAAATTGGCACAGATTATTATGTGGGAGAGTGACAGAGATGACAGAGGGCTGTTTTGTAGTAGGATTTCACAGCAAGCAACCACCAAAGAGTAACCACTGAACCTTTTCACCGAAATGGCATAATATTACAATGTCTTACAAAAGAATTCATCCCCCTTGTTTTGTTGCATTACAAGCTGGAATTAAAATAGATCTTTGGAGGGTTAGCACCATTTGATTTACACAACATGCCTACCACTATAAAGGTGCAAATTGTTGTTTTATTGTGACACAAACAATAATTAAGATGAAAAAACAGAAATCTGGAGCGTGCGAGGGTATTCACCACCCCCAAAGTCAATACTTTGTATAGCCAACTTTTGCTGAAATTACAGCTGCAAGTCTCTTGGGGTATGTCTCTATTAGCTTAGCACATCTAGCCACTGGGATTTTTGCTCGTTCCTCAAGGCAAAACTGCTCCAACTCCTTCAAGTTAGATGGGTTGCGTTGGTGTACAGCAATCTTCAAGTTATGCCACAGATTCTTAATTGGATTGAGGTCTGGGTTTTGATTAGGCCATTCCAAGACATTTAAATGTTTCCCTTTAAGCCACTTCAGTGTAGCTTTAGCAGTATGTTTAGGGTCATTGTCCTGCTGGAACATGAACCTTCATCCCAGTCTCAAACCTCTGGCTGACTCAAACAGGTTTTCCTCCAGAATTGCCCTGTATTTAGTGACATCCATCTTTCCTTCAGTCAGCCCTGTGATGACCTGGCGACTTGTCCAGGGTGTACCCCGCCTTTTGCCCGTAGTCAGCTGGGATAGGCTCCAGCTTGCCTGCGACCCTGTAGAACAGGATAAAGCGGCTAGAGATAATGAGATGAGATGAGATCTTTTCTTCAGTCCTGACCAGCTTTCCTGTCCCTGAAGATGAAAAACATCCCCACAGCATGATGCTGCCACCACCATGCTTCACTGTAGGAATGGTGTTCTTAGGGTGTTGGGTTTGTGCCACACATGGCATTTCCCATAATGGCCAAAAAGATCAATTTTAGTCTCATTTGACCAGATAATCTTCTTCCATGTGTTTGGGGAGCCTGCTACATGCTTTTGGGCAAACTCCAAACATGTTTTCTTAAAGAATGGCTTTTTTCTGGCCGCTCTTCCATAAAGCCCCGCTCTGTGGAGTGTACAGCTTAAAGTGGCCCTATGGACAGATACTCCTATCTCCACTGTACAGTGTGTGCTTGAAAGTTTGTGAACCCTTTAGAATTTTCTATATTTCTGCATAAATATGACCTAAAACATCATCAGATTTTCACACATGTCCTAAAAGTAGATAAAGAGGACCCAGTTAAACAAATGAGACAAAAATATTATACTTGGTCATTTATTTATTGAGGAAAATTATCCAATATTACATATCTGTGAGTGGCAAAAGTATGTGAACCTTTGCTTTCAGTTTCTGGTGTGACCCCCTTGTGCAGCAATAATTGCAACTAAGCGTTTCCAGTAACTGTTGATCAGTCCTGCACACTGCCTTCGAGGAATTTTAGCCCATTCCTCCATACAAAACAGCTTCAACTCTGGGATGTTGGTGGGCTTCCTCACATAAACTGCTTGCTTCAGGTCCTTCCACAACATTTCGATCGGATTAAGGTCTGGACATTGACTTGGCCATTCAAAAACATTAACTTTATTCTTCTTTAACCATTCTTTGGTAGAACGAATTGTGTGCTTAGGGTCGTTGTCTTGCTGCATGACCCACCTTCTCTTGAGATTCAGTTCATGGACAGATGTCCTGACATTTTCCTTTAGAATTCACTGGCATAATTCAGAATTCATTGTTCCATCAATGATGACAGGCCGTCCTGGCCCAGATGCAGCAAAACAGGCCCAAACCATGATAGTACCACCACCACGTTTCACAGATGGGATAAGGTTCTTATGCTGGAATGTAGTGTTTCCCTTTCTCCAAACATAATCCTTCTCATTTAAACCAAAAAGTTACATTTTGGTCTCATCTGTCCACAAAACATTTTTCCAATAGTCTTTTGGCTCGTCCACGTGATCTTTAACAAACTACAGTTGAGCAGCAATGTTCTTTTTGGAGAGCAGTGGCTTTCTCCTTGCAACCCTGCCATGCACAACATTGTTGTTCAGTGTTCTCCTGATGGTCGACTCATGAACATTAACATTAGCCAATGTGAGAGAGGCCTTCTGTTGCTTAAAAGTCACCCTGGGGTCCTTTGGGACCTTGCCAACTATTACACGCCTTGCTCTTGGAGTGATCTTTGTTGGTCGACCACTCTTGCGGAGGGTAACAATGGTCTTGAATTTCCTTCATTTGTACACAATCTGTCTGACTGTGGATTGGTGGAGTCCAAACTCTTTAGAGATGGTTTTGTAACCTTTACCAGCCTGATGAGCATCAACAACGCTTTTTCTGAAGTCCTCAGAAATCTCCTTTGTTCGTGCCATGATGTGTTGTGAAGATCAGACTTTGATAGATCACTGTTCTTTAAATAAAACAGGGTGCCCACTCACACCTGATTGTCATCCCATTGGTTGAAAACACCTAACTCTAACTTCACCTTCAAATTAACTGCTAATCCTAGAGGTTCACATACTTTTGCCACTCACAGATATGTAATATTGGATCATTTTCCTCAATAAATAAATCACCAAGTATAATTTTTTTGTCTCATTTGTGTAACTGGGTTCTCTTTATCTACTTTTAGGACTTGTGTGAAAATCTGATGATGTTTTAGGTCATATTTATGCAGAAATATAGAAAATTCTAAAGGGTTCACAAACTTTCAAGCACCACTGTAGATCTTTTCAGCTCCTTCAGTGTTATCTTTGGTGTCTTTGTTGCATCTCTGATTAATGCCCTCCTTGGCTAGTCTGTGAGTTTTGGTGGGCGTCAGGTTTGTAGTGGTGTCATATTCTTTCCATTTTGCTATAATGGATTTAATGGTGCTCCGTGGGATATTCAAAGTTTGGGATATTTTTTATGACCCAACCCTGATCTATACTTCTCCACAACTTTGTCTCTGATCTGTTTGGAGGCTCCTTGGTTTTCATGTTGCTTGCTTAGTAGTGTTGCAGAGTCAGGGTCCTTCCAGAACAGGTTGATTTATACAGACATCATGTGGCAGATCATGTGACACTTTGATTGCACACAGGTGGATCTTAATCAACTAATTATGTGACTTATGAAGTGAATTGTTTGGACCAGCTCCTATTTAGGGATTTCATACAAGAGGGGGTGAATACCTATGCACGCTCCAGATTTCTGTTTTTTCATCTTAATTATTGTTTGTGTCACAATAAAACATCAATTTGCACCTTTAAAGTTGTAGGCATGTTGTGTAAATCAAATGGTGGTAACCCCCCAAAAAATCAATTTTAATTCCAGCTTGTAATGTGACAAAACAGGACAAATTCCAAGGCAGATGAATACTTTTGCAAGACACTGTATATAGTAGAATGCAGCCTGACAGAATTTATTTATGTGGGAGCTTAAACTTAGTTCAGAGTTCAACCAACATCCTAGATTTCTTACTTCACTCAGTGGTGTTAAATGGGCATCACCTACCCAGAGAGACTCAACAGTGACTTTAGCAAGTTGCTGCCTTGTACCAATAATTATACAGTGATGCTTGAAAGTTTGTGAACCCTTTAGAATTTTCTATATTTTTGCATATTATGACCAAAAACATCATCAGGTTTTCACACAAGTCCTAAAAGTAGTGTGGCAATGGGGGCGTGGCCAAGAGGCAGTTTGTGAATGCAGGGCAGGGTCGGGGAAGGTAAGTGGCTAAGTCATTACACCTGGTGTCCATTAATGTGTGTGTGTGTGTTTGTTTGTTTGTTTATTGCAGGGATCGAGCATAAAAGGAGGGGGAGAGCAGAGAAGAGCAGCTCCCTGACCCCAACGCATGTGTGTGACTGAATGAATGAATGAATGAATGAATGAAGCAAGCTGAAAAGCTAAAATAAGTCAAATAAAAAGTATGTATGTGAACATCAACTCTCGCCTGCCATGCTTCTGTGCTCCACCCACATCAGGAACTGCTACAGTTGTGCCGAAACCCGGGACGCACAGAAGGGAACCACCCCATGGAGTCCTCCCCATTCGAAGAGCTCATCCTTGCCCTCTCTACTGCCCAGCAGAACCAGCATTAAGCGCTGATCACCCTCCGAAAGGAAAAAGAGACACGCTTCAAGCCCAGCCCAAAAGAGCACAGCAGGAACCTCGCCAGGCATTCCGGCATCTGCTCACATCAGCAGGGGCATCGACCATCACCACAGCCGGCACCCTCACGAAGATGGGCCCGCAGGATGATCTGGAAGCACCCCTTACCCTCTTCGAACAAGCAGCCGAGGCGTGGGGGTGACTGCTGGAGCAGCACGCCTCCTCCTGCTCCTGACTGGTGAGGCGCAGCTCACAGCGCAGCAGCTCCCTGCTGACAGCCAACTGGTGTATGCTCACCTGAAGAAAGCCATCCTGCAGTGGGTCGGCCACTCTCCGGAACAACATCACCAGCGCTTCTGGAGGAGGTCGGCTGGCCGTTTGCATTCGGCCAGCAACTCCGGGATGCCTGCCGGCAGTGGCTGAGGGCAGAAGATCGCAACGCTGACGAGATCATCGATCTGGTGGCACTGAGACAGTTCATCTCTCGACTTCCGGAAGGAACAGTGGAATGGGTCCAATGTCATCACCTGGCGTTGCTAGAAAGAGCCATCTAGCTGGCAGAGGACTATCTGGAGGCGGCTCTGACAGCAGGTAGATGAGGCATCTCTCCTCGCTTCTCCTCTCGCTCTCTCTTCTCCCCCTGTCTCTCTTTCCCCTCCCCACCCCATTCCCCTAACATGGAGGTGGTGGCCAGATCCTCCCCAGCCGGCCCATCGAACTCGTGGTGTCCTCCCATCTCCCTCTTCCGTGTCTGTGTTGTCTCCTCCTCAGATGAGTGACTCCCATAATGCCGGTACAGAGGGAAACCCTGGGCTGGTGTGCTGGTGCGGCAGGGAGTCGGAGCATCTCCAGAGTCGGAGCTCCACCAGGGAGGTGGGAGCTGTGATCTGGATCCCCAACGCACCAGAGACCGCCCCCGATCGGGCCGGAATGTATCACATACCAGTAAGTGTTCAAAGGGATACATATCACGCATTGGTGGATTCCGGTTGTAACCAGACCTCAATTCACCAACGCCTGGTGCAAGGTGAGGCATTGGGGAGAGCACAAGCAGTAAAGGTGTTATATGTGCATGGGGATGTTCACAATTACCCTCTAGTATCCATCCATATTCTATTCTGGGGCCAAATGCATAGAATTAAGGTGGCGGTTAACCCTCATCTCACCCACTCATTAATTTTGGGAACTGATTGGCCAGGGTTTAAAGAATTGATGGAACACATAATGAGAGGTGGGTCTTGCATAAATATGTCACGGGAAGATCCCAGTGTGGCATTGACTGGGGAAGCTGTCACAGAGCCGTCTATGTCAGCACCGTGTCAGAGCAATGCGAGGAGTGAGGAGCACCCCACCCCTCCTCCCTCTCTCGGGGATTCCCTTGGGATTTCCCCGTTAGATCAGTCACGAGACAAGACTCTGTGGCATGCGTTTGACCAAGTAAGAGTAATTGATGGTTAAACTCTCCAGCCAAATGCGGCGCCAGCCTTCCCTTATTTGCTATTATTAAGGATAGGTTGTGTCGAGTGATGCAGGACACTCAAACTGGAGAACAGATAACTCAATTGTTGATCCCAAAGAGCCGCAGGGAACTCGTATTCCATGCGGCTCACTTTAATCCCATGGCTGGACACTTGGGGCAAGATAAAACACTAGCCCGAATAATGGCCCAGTTCTATTGGCCAGGGATTCGCAGTGACATCCATTGGTGGTGTGCGGCATGCCGGGATGCCAGTTACTAAATCCTGCAGCCACTCCAAAAGCGCCATTGCACTCTCTCCCTCTAATCGAGACCCCTTTTGAAAGAATTGGGATGGATCTCATTGGGCCATTAGATTGGTCAGGACAGGGATTTTTTTAACCAAACACTCAAGAACATAATTTGAAAATTTTTAAGTGAGGACGCATGTAATTGGGATAAGTGGCTCGAGCCCCTGCTATTTGCAGTATGAGAGGTCCTGCAAGCCTCCACAGGGTTTTCTCCATCCTAATTATTATATGGGTGTAAGCCACGTGGCATTTTGGTTGTGCTACGAGAAAATTGGGAGGAGGGACCTTCACTTAGCAAGAATGAAATTCAGTACATTCTTGACCTGCGTGCAAAACTCCACACACTCACACACCTAACCCAGGAGAATTTGCAGCAGGCACAAGAACATCAAATCTGGCTGTATGACAGGGCACACGCCTTAGAGAGTTCACACCGGGAGACAAAGTGCTCGTATTATTGCCCACGTCGAGTTCTAAATTAATCTCCAAGTGGCAAGGACCCTTCGAGGTCACACGGCGAGTTGGGGACGTCAACTATGAGGTGAGGCGAGCGGATGGGGCGGGGCATTGCAAATCTACAACCTCAACCTTTTAAAACGTTGGAATGAGGGGGTCTCCGTGGCGTTGGCATCAGTAGTTCCAGAAAAGGTGGAGCTGGGGCTGGAGGTAAAAAAGGTAACATCTCAAAACACTCTGGGCCCCTGTGGAGACCACTTCTCACTGACCCAACTCACGGAGGTATCCAAGTTGCAGGAGGAATTTTCTGACGTGTTCTCGCCCCTACCCAGCTGCACCCACCTCATAGAACACCACATTGAGATGCCCCTGGGGGTGGTGGTGCGTAGCCGCCCTTACCACCTACCCAAACACAAAAAAAAGTGGTTTGGGATTAACTCAAGGCCATGCTCGAGATGGGCATAATTGAGGAGTCCCACAGTGGCTGGAGCAGCCCAGTGGTCCTGGTTCCCAAGACCAATGGGTTGGTTCGCTTCTGTGTGGATTATAGAAAGGTCAACGCGGTGTCTAAATTTGACGCATACCCAATGCCTTGCACTGATGAGTTGCTCGATCGGTTAGGTGCGGCTCACTTTTATTCAACACTGGATCTAACAAAGGGATATTGGCAGATCCCCTTGACTCCTCTATCCCAAGAGAACACGGCCTTTTCCACACCATTTGGATTACACCAATTTGTCATGCTCCCTTTTGGGTTATTTGGGGTGCCCGCTACGTTCCAGGGGCTCATGGACAGGGTTCTCCACCCTCATGCTGCCTACGCGGCTGCATATCTCGATAATATAATAATCTACAGCCATGATTAGCCATGGCACCTAGAACATCTGAGGGCCATTCTAAAGTCGCTGAGGCATGCGGGCCTCACAGCTAACCCAAAAAAGTATGCAATTGGGCGGGTGGAAGTACGGTATCTGGGGTTCCACTTGGGTCATTGGCAGGTGTGTCCCCAAATTAACAAGACTGCAGCAATTGCGGCCTGCCCGAGGCGCAAGACCAAATAGGGGGTGAAACAGTTCCTGGGGCTGGCTGGCTATTATTGTAGGTTTATACCTAATTATTCGGACGTCACCAGCCCTTTAACCGATCTCACTAAAAAGGGTGCTCCAGATCCGGTCCAGTGGACGGAGCAGTGCCAACAGGCATTCTCTAAGGTAAAAGCTGAACTGTGGGGGGAGACACTTTTGCACTCCCCTGACTTCTCTCTCCCCTTTACAGACTGATGCATCGGACAGAGGGCTGGGGGCCGTTTTGTCCCAGAAGGTGGAGGGCGAGGAGCGCCCCGTGCTGTACTTCTGTTGCATGTCCCAGACCCGGTGAAATGTAACTGAATTGTCTTGGCCAGCCCTAAGGGTCCCATCTGCATCTGCCTGCACTCACTCTGATCTATAATTCCAACTGTCTCATTGCTGAGGAGTGTGCTCCCATCACCCAATCAAGCATCCAGCCAGAGCAGGTCATGATATTTTTTAACCATATTAACATGCCATTGTTGTGTATTATGCCTGATGTCAGGACTCTCGTCTCTGCGAGCCTACCACACAGACTTAATACTGAGGTGACATTGGGCATACCTAACAATCTGTGTTTTCTCTCCCTCTCCCCCCCAAAAAAAATCTGTCCCTCTGAGTTATATGTCGGTCCTGGGATTGAGATGCTGACCTCTTCTGCTCCTCAGACCTGCTTGATCCATCCTGGTGCCCTGTGTCTGGTTGGAGTCTCATCGCATCGCTCCTGTGGAGGATGGCCCCATGAGGACAGTTGAAAGTCACACCTGGAGGATGCTCTGGACTCTTACAGTAATGCTTTTATGGCTGAGGACTACAGTTGACTTGCTAACTTTAGGACTGCAGTTGTCATGAACAGTTTTGCACTCAAGTTTCCATCAATGAAGAGTTACAACATCAACGAAACTGTCTGCATGTTAAAACTGTTAATATTATAGTCATGCTGTCTGTTGTTGCCCAAATGAGGATGGGTTCCCTTTTGAGTCTGTTTCCTCTTGAGGTTTCTTCCTCATGTCGTCTGAGGGAGTTTTTCCTTGCCACCGTCGCCACAGGCTTGCTCATTGGGGATAGATTAGGGAAAAAATTAGCTCATGTTTTGTTGTTCAAATTCTGTAAAGCTGCTTTGCAACAATGTTTATTGTTAAAAGCGCTATACAAATAAACTTGACTTGACATCAGCCATAAACTCTCGATGCGTGAAAGCAAGTACAGCACCATTGAAAAAGAGTGCCTTGCCATCAAGTGGGCAGTCCTCGCCCTCCGATACTACCTGCTGGGGCACCCTTTCACTCTCTGTTCGGACCACGCGCCCCTCCAGTGGCTCCATCGCATGAAGGATGCCAATGCATGGATCACCCATTGGTATCTTGCCCTCCAGCCTTTTAAGTTCGAGGTGGTCCACAGGCTGGGGGCGCAGATGGTGGTGGCAGACTTCCTGTCCCGTTGGGGGGGGGGGGAGTCTGCTTCAGGCCGGACGGCTCCCCAGCCTGAGTCGGGTGGTGGGGGTATGTGGTGGTGGGGGCATGGCCAAGCAGCAGTTTGTGAATGGAAGGCGGGGTCGGGGTTAGGTAAGTGGCTGTCATTACACCTGGTGTCCATTAATGTGTGTGGGTGTGTGTTTGTTTGTTTGTTTGTTTCAGGGATCGAGCATAAAAGGAGGGGGAGAGCAGAGAAGAGCAGCTCCCTGACCCCAACGCATGTGTGTGACTGAATGAATGAATGAATGAAGCAAGCTGAAAAGCTAAAATAAGTCAAATAAAAAGCATGTACGTGAACAGCAACTCTCGCCTGCCGTGCTTCTGTACTCCACCCACATCAGGAACTGCTACAAGAGATAAAGAGAACCCAGTTAAACAAATGAGACAAAAATATTATACTTGGTCATTTATTTATTGAGGAAAATGATCCAATATTACATACCTGTGAGTGGCAAAAGTATGTGAACCTCTAGGATTAGCAATTAATTTGAAGGTGAAAGAAAGAAGATTTCTGAGGACCTCAGAAAAAGCATTATTGATGCTCATCAGCCTGGAAAAGGTTACAAAACCATCTCTAATGAGTTTAGACTCCACCAATCCACAGTCAGACAGATTGTGTACAAATGGAGGAAATTCAAGACCATTGTTACCCTCCGCAAGAGTGGTCGACCAACAAAGATCACTCCAAGAGCAAGGTGTGTAATAGTTGGCAAGGTCACAAAGGACCCCAGGGTGACTTCTAAGCAACTGAAGGCCTCTCTCACATTGGCTAATGTTAATGTTCATGAGTCCACCATCAGGAGAACACTGAACAACAATGTTGTGCATGGCAGGGTTGCAAGGAGAAAGCCACTGCTCTCCAAAAAGAACATTACTGCTCAACTGCAGTTTGTTAATGATCACGTGGACAAGCCAAAAGGCTATTGGAAAAATGTTTTGTGGATGGATGAGACCAAAGTAGAATTATCTCCGATCATATGCCTATTGTGTTCAGCGTAAAATTATTTCACCACCTGTTTATAACCAGATCTTCTGGTCACTACTCCCGTCATATTAACTGTAGGTATATGTATGTGCAATTGGTCTTAAGCGATCAATCTCATTAAATCAGTTTCATTAAATCATTAAATTGAATCAGTCTCATTGAATCATACCATTGAATCAGTCTCATTGGATCGTTTATTGAATCAGTCTCATTGAATCATACCATTAATTTTGGCGTTTACTAATAAATTACCAAACAGCTAAATTATGGTATGTTCCAAATTATTAATGATCACTATCAATGCGGCAATGTGTATCACTTACCGTATTACATAGACAGCCAACAGCACTCATGTACACTTCAGAATTCTTTGAAATTGTGTGACTTCAAAAATATCGGTACAACAACAGACACAGTTTAACAGAGTAATTGGATTTATTATAACAATGATAAAAAAACAGTGATATATCTGGGTGTGTGTGTGTGTGTGGATGTGTGTTGTAGTGTGTGTGTGTGTGTGTGGGGGGGCCTTATGGCCTAAAATAAAAGGGTTAGCTTTGATTGCTAGCTAAGGTGTATTTGTGTGTGTGTGTGTTTGTGTGTGGCCTCGTGGCCTGAACAAAAGAGTTAGCCTGGATTGCTAGCTAAGGTGTGTTTGTGTGTGGCCTCGTGGCCTGAACAAAAGAGTTAGCCTGGATTGCTAACCCACTAGCTTATAACATTACTAAATCCACTGAAACCTTGATAAGATCCAAATATGTGTAATAATGAAATTAAAAGTGTTAGGAAGGAATAGAGAAGCATGCAACAGCCTATCTATTAACAATTGAGAGATCAAAACAAAATAGAACAATGATCAGTTCAACACGCTGAGTGTCTACAGTGTAAACAATTAAACTGTTCCTGAGTTTAAATTCACACTACTTCATAAAGCTAATTCCTAAGACTAGTTTGCCCAAATGCCAGTCTTACTTTTCCAGTATCTTGCTTCCAGTACAAGATTATAGAGATGTTCCGAGACTTTTGGAGTCCACAGGAGCACGTGGGTCGTCTCCATGGAAAAACAGAGGAGGATCTTTGGTCCGAACTTCAGCGTTCGTGAGGAAAAGTCTCTGATCAAACAATGTGCACAGCGCTTTAGTCAGAAGGAATCCGGTCACTTCTAACTTTTAATTAACTGCTTTGGGCTGCAGTCGTAATGTTACTTATAATGAACAAATGAAAGGAAATTGGTTGTAACTCAGTCTGAGTTAGATCGCGCGATTCTGGAGTTTTACCATGGCCAGTGGTAAATGAAAGAAAACACGTTAAATTCTTACTTGCAAAGCAGACGTCTTGGTTCTAGATGTTCTGGTGAGCAGACCTCTTTATGTCTGTAGAACGCGCCGGTCCGCGGCGAGATAAACAGCACCAAAGAGAGAGCCTCTTTTTATGTCTGTTACCGCGTGGTTCACAGAGCCAAAGAGATAGAACGGAAGTTTACTGAGTTACTTATGGCTTCATGGAGGATGTAACGTAGGAAATCCCGCCCAGCCGTGACGTAGGTCACCGCGGAAGTTAGTTGATGGGATCTGTAGTTTCTTAAAGGGACTGTGTGTACCTACATAACTCTTTCACTGCAAAGAAGTTTTCTCAATGTTATTTAATAAATGACATTACCACCTCTATTTCCACTGCACATCAGCACCTCTCCAGTCCAGAGGAGTTAATGCTCCTTTTCAATACCTCCTGTGTTGCCATCTTAGACACTGTAGCTCCTCTTAAATTTAGGCATCCCAATTTTAAATCCCAACAGTAGCTTGATGAGTCTACCCGCCTCCTCAGGCAGGTCTATCGTAGAGTCGAGCAGAAATGGAAGAGGGACCACCTCATGGTGTCCCTAGAAATGTTCTGAACTTCTCTGTCAAATTTCCAGGCTGCTGCTAAGAAAGCTAGAGCTAAGCATTACTCTGACATCATAGAAAAACATTCCCACCGGCCAAAAATTTTATTTAGTTCCATCAACTCAATTATTAACCCCCAAGTGTCCCCAGAGGTCGAGGCATCCACCGACCTCTGTGAGAAATTCTTGAAGTTTTTCATTGAGAAAATTGACCACATTGGGGCACAGTTTTCTCCTGTTGTATCTGAAACCCCCCCCCATACCCTCCCCAGTGCCACAGCTACCTTTGACCACTTTCAGGCAGTTTCATACACTGAGCTGTGGGACATTGTAAAACACATGAAAACTTCAACAGCCCCTCACAACCCTATCCCTTCCCTGATTATTAAAGATGTATTTGATGTATTGGTCCAAGTATTCAAATCATTCTAAATTCCTGCCTTGCCACCAGTAGTGTTCCCACCTGTTTTAAGCATGCAGTAGTCCCGCCTCTGCTTAAAAAGCATAACCTTGATCCAAAATGTTTAAAAAATTTCAGGCCCATCTCTAAACTCCTATTCATTTAAAAAATTATGGAACAGGTCGTGTTAACACAGTTGCTTCCCTTCCTTAATTCAGCAGAAATCCTAGAGCCATTTCAATCTGGCTTTAAGGCCCATCATAGCACTGAGACAGCTCTGTTAAAGGTAACAAATGACCTGCTGCTCACCCTCGACTTTGGTGATAATGCCATTCTTATCCTGTTAGACCGTAGTGCTGCATTTGACACTGTAGACCACACAACACTGCTGGCCCGGCTTGAACAGTGGGTTGGGATTAAGGGTTCTGCTCTAAAATGGTTCCACTCATGCCTCCAGCAAAGAACCTTTTCAGTGTCCATAGGCCAATACTCCTCACCCCCTGCCCCTGTGTCTTGCGGTGTCCCCCAGGGGTCTATCCTGGGTCCTGTTCTTTTTTGCCTTTATATGCTCCCACTGGGTAGCATCATTAGAAAATGTAATATTACATTCCACTTTTATGCTGACGATTCCCAACTGTATCTCCCTCTAAAATCTGGGTTCTCTTTATCTACTTTTAGGCCTTGTGTGAAAATCTCATTATGCTTTAGATCATATTTATGCAGAAATATGGAAAATTCTAAAGGGTTCACAAACTTTCAAGCACCACTGTAAATTCAGAGTTTATCATTATTTTATTTATTATTGTATTGTTCTTTTATTATTATTTCTTACTGGGTAGGGAGCCATGGCCAAATGGTTAGAGAAACAGCTTTGGGACCAAAAGGTTTTTGGTTTGATTCCCTGAACTACCAGAACTAGCTTAAGTGCCCTTAAGCAAGACACCTAATCCCCTGGTAAGTGTGGTGGCATACCTTGTGTCTGATTAGCCAAAGAAAAAACGATGATGTGATTATCAGTTCGGGCAAGAACCTGGCCATAACATTATAAATTCAAATTATAACCTTCATCTTGTGCTGTTATTGGAAAATGATCAACTTTGGGGTGGTAACGTGATTCTGCTTTGCATCAAGAAAAGTACCAAGAGAAAAAAAATGGTAATAAATGGAAATTTTCAGGTCAGTTGAAATTATCTTTTGGCCCATGGAATATTGTTGGAACACATGCATAGCTTACGGCTTCAGATTTTGCCCTCATGACAAGATCCAACAAAAAAATAAAGAAATTTAAAAAATCCCTAATCGCTCAGAACAATCATTGGACTCGCAGCCAAAACTGGAAGAGCGTAATATATTTATGAAGAAAATTCACCAGCAGAACTGTTTCTTTTTCTTTTAGGTCTGAAGATATTCACTTACAGCATTGTACATTTTATGGGTCTCTTTATCTTGGTTTATGCGTGAAAGCAAAGTCACAACTGAAATATAGAGGCCAGGCTGTCAGGGACTATTAGCAGCCACAGGAGACAAATGCCTCCTCTTCTTCCTGTGCTCTTTTCTTCCATTCCAATGCTTATGTAAGATTGTTGTGGTCAGTGTGGGTTTGTTAACCAGTCAGAGGCAGCAGCACTTTCCCTGTGGCTCTGGATTCATTCCCATCTTCACAAGTAGGCGTAATAGAAACTTTTGGATACAACTTAGAGCTTGGCCTGAAAACCAGGAAGTAAGGAAAAATTAGCAAACAGCCAGTATGTAAATTTGTAGCAGTTTGCACAACTCATTCATAATTATAAGCAAAATATTGAAGGTTAACTTGAAGTCTGGTGCAGAATTCGATCCAACCACATCACCCTTGCTCAGTTAAGCTTGCATGAATTCCTCATGAGATCAGGTTGTGTATCGATTAAACTTCGGACAAGTAGTTTGTTTCTTCGGAAAAGTGACAGTGAAGAGCAATGGCAAAACATCAGCAGTACTCAGGGGTGGATCCAGGAAAATTGAGGGGAGGGCTCAACCCAGAAAGGCCGGGGGTCTGGGGGCCACCAGAGGCCCCCAGAAGCTCTGCAGTTTTTAAATGTCCGGAGATGCATTTTGAGCTGTCAGAGCATGCTGTAAATGAAATATCTTAAAGAAAATTACCATATCAAAATATGTTTTAAAAGTAGGAACTTTAAAAACCATTTTATTAGTCACTGAAAATGATATTGTCAGACTTGCAGGTATATGCATAGAACAGAATTACAACTGATATATGGTAATATTTATGAAAGTTGCATTGTCATATAATGCATGACCACATGACACTACAGTGTAGTACACTCTGCACAAAACACCTTAAATCAATAAATTATTACTATTTTAGCAACTGCAATCTGAGCTCCTGCTCAGGACATTCAATGTACACATAACACAGTGAATATACCCAGGGAAACTGAGGTAATGTAAGTGGCCACTTAAGACAGAGCTTAATCCCAAGATAACTATAAACAAAGACTGCAAGAGTTTTCATCTCGTCTCATTATCTCTAGCCGCTTTATCCTGTTCTACAGGGTCGCAGGCAAGTTGGAGCCTATCCCAGCTGACTACGGGCGAAAGGCGGGGTGCACCCTGGACAAGTCGCCAGGTCATCACAGGGCTGACACATAGACACAGACAACCATTCACACCTACGGTCAATTTAGAGTCACCAGTTAACCTAACCTGCATGTCTTTGGACTGTGGGGGAAAACTGGAGCACCCAGAGCAAACCCACACAACATGCAAACTCTGCACAGAAAGGCCCTTGCCAGCCACAGGGCTTGAACCTGGACCTTCTTGCTGTGAGGCGACAGCGCTAACCACTACACCACCATGCCACCCTGCAAGAGTTGCATGTCTATAATACAAAGTCAGTAACTGTAATCTGAGCTCCTGAGTCTAATAGACCGAGATAACGATACAATGATTGTGTGAGTTGCATATGAACAAGTCCTATAATAAGTCTTAGTTCCAAAGACTCAGGGGATTTCAAGCAGATTTCCTTCAGAGCTGTTGCAAAAATCAACATCTCTCACAGACCTATCCAGCCACTGTCATAAAAATCAAAGTGAGGCTCACCCCCAAAACAGCACGTGTACCATGTACATACATAGGGTATAGTGAGTACATGGATACCCTATTAATGAATACGAGCAGTAGCTGGACAGCCGACGTGTGCAGTAAGCCTCTTGCAGAATCTCATCATTTTGCCTTGTGAACATGCATGTTAACAATACCATAGACATAAAAGGATGGCACACACTCTTTACATGTAGTCTACAGTGTAGTCCAGGAATACAGTAGTTATGTTGATGCATGAAGTTCCCATGCCCGCTTAAATGTCTCATTCTCATCTCATTATCTCTAGCCGCTTTATCCTGTTCTACAGGGTCGCAGGCAAGCTGGAGCCTATCCCAGCTGACTACGGGCGAAAGGTGGGGTACACCCTGGACAAGTCGCCAGATCATCACAGGGCTGACACATAGACACAGACAACCATTCACACTCACCAGTGTACAATTTTTTTTTTTTAAATATTTTCACCTAATTCAAAGTTCCTTCATCAATATGTTGGTCTATTTTCACTTTCCTACATTTCCCATACTGTGAGTTGGCCTAGTGGTTAGCATGTCTGCCTTTTGACCAGGAGATCATGAGTTCTACTCATGGTTGGGTCATACCAAAGACCATCATAAAAATGGTACCTACTGCCATCTGGTGAGGCACAGTACAATACAGATATAAGTAGGGAATCAAACCAGAGGCCCAGCCCTCCACTTTAACCCTATGTAATAGGTGAGAAACTGAGATCGGCACTGCCCAATGCACCTTAAGGGCCTGATTTGTACTGGGATGGGAGACTGCCTGGGAAGACCAGACCTGGAATGGGAGGGACTTTGACTTTTTTTTAATATTACCCACAATTCTGTTCAACTGCTTCCTGATAGAGGTGCCAATGAGGATTCCCTGATGCAACAGCACTTTAATACTTTAGTCTGACTCACCCTTGTCATTGGTATGCTCAAACAGATCAGCTTCCAAAGGTTTAACTTTCATAATAATATTGCTGTATTTTATCAGCATCATCGTACTCATAGATCATCTCATAGATCACTAACTAGCTGAGTCACAGTATTGCATTCTGGCAGTTTGAGTCTAACTTGTGTTGACTCCACTAGATGCTGGATTTCTCATTAATATGACATTGAAAGTCACCAGAAAATGGTGAGTGAGAAAGGAAACAATTTAATTGTTTGCAGATAACAGCAAAATCTAGCAACGTCTACCAGTGACATCAAAATACTGAACCAGCCAACACATTCGCACACATCACAAGCATTTCCACATAAGCTTGCAATTATATAAGATAAGATACTTTATTGTCATCATCCAGAAAACATACAACAAAATTCAAGTGCATTTGAGTACTGGACTCAAATATCTCATCTCACTATTTCTAGCCGCTTTATTCTTCTACAGGGTCACAGGCAAGCTGGAGCCTATCCCAGCTGACTACGGGCGAAAGGCAGGGTACACCCTGGACAAGTCGCCAGGTCATCACAGGGCTGACACATAGACACAGACAACCATTCACACTCACGGTCAATTTAAAGTCACCAGTTAACCTAGCCTGCATGTCTTTGGACTGTGGGGGAAACCGGAGCACCCGGAGGAAACCCACGCGGACACGGGGAGAACATGCAAACTCCGCACAGAAAGGCCCTCGCCAGCCACGGGGCTCAAACCCAGACCTTCTTGCTGTGAGGCGACAGCGCTAACCACTACACCACCGTGCCGCCCGGACTCAAATATTAAAAGGAAAATAAATAAATAAATAAATAAAAGTTTCCATTCATTCAGTTTGTACCATACACACACACAAACACATTGCCAGTGTATGCAGTTAAAAAAAAGTGCTCAGTTATTATTGCACATATTATTGCACATTAAAATTGTGATATGTTTGAGGGTTTACTTTCAGTTCAGAGTTCATTTTGGTCATGGCTTTTGGATAGAAAGCCATGACATGAGTCTTGTCATGTATGTTTTGATGGACCTGTAGCGTTTTCTGCAGGGCAACAGTTCAAACAGATGATGCACAGGGTGAAATGAATCTTTTAGTATGCTGTGTGTTTTCTTCAGGCAACGGGGGGGGGGTAAAGATGTCATCTAGAACAGGTAGCTGTTGGTTTATGATGTTATGTGCAGACTTTATAATTCTCTGCAGGGACTTGTTGTCTGCTGCAGAGCTGCTACCATACCACACGAGGATGCTGTGTGTGAGGACACTCTCAGTGGAGCAGTGGTAGAATGACATCAAGAGCTGTTGCAACAGGTTTACCTTCCTGAGTGTTATCAAGAAGTACAGCCGGTTTTGTGCCTTCTTAACCAGCACCTTGGTGTTTGTCGTCCATGAGAGGTCCTCTGTAATGTGTGTGCCCAGGAAGTTGAAGCTGGACACCCTCTTCACCCTCTCCCCATTGATGTACAGTGGTGAATGTACCTCCTGCTTCTTCTTGTAATCAGTTATGAGTTATTTTGTTTTCTTGATGTTATGAGTCAGATTATTTTCTGTTCACCACTCTGTCAGCCTCTGTACCTCCTCTCTGTAGGCAGACTCACTGCCTTTGGTGATCAGGCCCACCACGGTTGTATCATCTGCAAATTTAACAAGGGTGGTGGTGTTATGAGATGGAACACAGTCATGAGTATACAGAGAATAGAGGAATGGGCTCAGCACACAGCCTTATGGGGCTCCTGTGCTGAGTACCAGAGTGGAGGAGCAGTAGGGGCCCATCCTGACTGATTGTGACCAGTCTGTCAAGAAGTCCTTTATCCACAGGCAGATGTTGTGCGATTTGCCCAGGTTGGACAGCTTGGAAAACAGTCTGCTGGGTAAGATGGTATTAAACGCAGAGCTGTGGTCCACAAATAGCAGTTGTGCATATGTTCCTTGTTGTTCCAAGGGGCATAGTACAGTGTAGAGGGCATAGGAGATGGCATCTTCTGTTGACCTGTTAGTTCTATATGCAAATTGGTGGGGTCCAAAGTAGGTGGCAAGGCAGCCTCAATGTGTCGCACCATGGGATTTTTGTACCAGATGCTCTGGTTACAGAATGTGTAGAAACGGTGTTGAAAAGCGTGCAATATTCTGCACCGTTTTCACTAGCTGATCCAGTAACTATCAATGAATAATCACCTCAATAGCGCCCCTACGGGATACATTTCCCACTTTTAACATCATCCACAACTGAGACCAGTTTAGATCTTCCTTCTGCCATAAAAATTGGTGAATGACATTTTGATGTGTAGTGAAAATGCGTCGATCATGCAAGTGCAATTTTCGCGCAACATTCGCTTGGCAGCGCTAATAGTTCACCACATGTTTTCTTGACCTTCTGAGCAGCATTTTGTGGTCCATTGCTCAACAAATCTGGGAAATTCACCAATAATCTCCAGTTAAGATTGTCTCCTGATGGATTCACAGGGTTCTGTATCATCTGGAGTCAGTGCCTGGAAATTGGACCATTTGGGGTTGCGTGCACATTATTGCATGTCAGATTTACAGTCCCTTTGGTCCAATTTCACTTTGGTTTGTATTTCCTGCATATGAAGGCTTGGTAGTTTAATGCAGCAGGTATAACTCAATATCCATAATCTGAGAATCGGGTATGAAAATCTGGTGGACTGACACATATACTGGAAATCCTAACAAAAAGCTGATGGTGGGTGCAGATCAATACTGGGTATCATTTGAAGGACCTACATTATTATCCACATGTAGAAGTGTGAAAATCAGTAGAAGCATTGCTGGCTATTCATTCTATATAGAGAATATTCAATAGAGAATAATGTGACAGCTTACGTAAAGAATGTTTTCTCACTTGAGCAAATTAGTTCCTTTCCAGTAGGACATAAGCACAACATTTAGTCCTTTTAATAAATTTCCAGCTCTCCCATGTTCTGTTTTGCTCATACTGTATTTATCCCTGAGTACAGCTCTAGAATCTGAGCCTCTCCTCTCTGTAATGAAACACTAAATCATGAACTTTTAGACCAGCGCATAACCACAGTTGAGCTGAGAAACAAACCCTTTCTCTTTGTCTTCCCCATAATTGAAGGCCATAAAAAGAAATGGCCCACGAGAGTTCATGAGCTGTGAACATGAAAGAAGGAAGCGCCACGCTCAGGCTATTTTTAGCATGAATTCACTGAGTTTCCTGGTGGGCAATGTGAAGTGCAATAGCAGAACTGATAAGATAATCAGTGCAAAATATCAGTGAAGGAAGGTTTTTAGCAGCCAAAATTACCAAACATTAATCTGAGTGAAGAACTACATACATTATATGGCCAAAGGTTTGTGGACGCTTGACTATTATACCCATGCAGTATGTGCTTGTTGAACATTTCATTCCAGATTCAGTCCCTCTTTATTGTTATAATATTATAAGTTCCACTTTTCTGGGAAGACTTTCCACTAGATTTTGGAGTGTAGCTGTGGGAATTTGTGTTCATTCAACTACAAGAGCATTAGTGAGCTCAGGTACTGATGTTGGGCAAGAAGGCCTGAGATGTAGTTGGACTCCAGCTCATCTCAAAGGTGTTCAGTGGGGTTGAGGTCAGGTCTCTGGACAGGACACTCAAGTTCTTCCACTCCAACTTTGGCAAACCATGTCTTTATGGAGTTCATTTTGTGCACAGAGGCATTGTGCCTCTTAGTTCCATCCATCCATTATTTGTAGCCACTTATCCTCTACAGGGTCACAGGCAAGCTGGAGCCTATCCCAGCTGACTATGGGCGAGAGGTGGGGTACACCCTGGACAAGTCGCCAGGCCATCGCAGGCTGACACATAGAGACAAACAACCATTCACACTCACATTCACACCAACGGTCAATTTAGAGCCACCAATTAGCCTAAACTGCATGTCTTTGGATTGTGGGGGAAACTGGAGCACCTGGAGGAAACCCACACAGACACAGGGAGAACATGCAAACTCCACACAGAAAGGCCCTTGTCGGCCGCTGGGCTCAAACCCAGGACCTTCTTGCTGTGAGGCGACAGTGCTAACCACTACACCACCGTGCTGCCCCCTCTTAGTTCCAGTGAAGGGAAATTGTAATTCTACAGCATACAAAGACATTCAAGGTAATTGTGTGCTTCTAACTTTCTGGTAATAGTTTGGGGAAGAACTGCATATACAGTGCCTTGCAAAAGTATTCATCCCCCTTGGTGTTTGTCCTGTTTTGTTGCATTACAAGCTGGAATTAAAATTGATTTTTGGAGGGTTAGCACCATTTGATTTACACAACATGCCTACAACTTCAAAGGTGCACATTGTTGTTTTATTGTGACACAAACAATAATTAGAAGAAAAAACAGAAATTTGGAGTGTGCATAGGTATTCACCCCCTTTCGTATGAAACCCCTAAATAAGAGCTGGTTCAACCAATTCACTTCATAAGTCACATAACTAGTTGATTAAGATCCAGATGTGTGCAATCAAAGTGACACATGATCTGTCACATGATGTCTGTATAAATCAACCTGTTCTGGAAAGACCCTGACTCTGCAACACTACTAAGCAAACAACATGAAAACCAAGGATCACTCCAAACAGGTCAGAGACAAAGTTGTGGAGAAGTATAGGTCAGGGTTGGGTTATAAAAAATATCCCAAACTTAGATTATCCCAGGGAGCACCATTAAATCCATTATAGCAAAATGGAAAGAACATGGCACCACTACAAACCTGACAAGAGAAGGCCGCCTACCAAAACTCACAGACCGGGCAAGGAGGGCATTAATCAGAGATGCAACAAAGAGACCAACGATAACGCTGAGAGAACTGCAAAGCTCCACAGCAGAGATGGGAGTATCTGTCCATGGGACCACTTTAAGCTGTACACTCCACAGAGTGGGGCTTTATGGAAGAGTGGCCAGAAAAAAGTCATTGCTTTAAAAAAAATCACATTTGGAGTTTGCCCAACAGCATGTGGCAGACTCCCCAAACACATGGAAGAAGGTTCTCTGGTCAAATGAGACAAAAATTGAACTTTTTGGCCATCATGGGAAATGCCATGTGTGGCACAAACCCAACACCCTGAGAACACCATTTCTACAGTGAAGCATGGTGGTGGCAGCATCATGTTGTGGGGATGTTTTTCATCTGCAAGGACAGGAAAGCTGGTCAGGACTGAAGGAAAGATGGATGGCACTAAATACAGGGCAATTTCAGAGGAAAACCTGCTTGAGTCAGCCAGAGGTTTGAGACTGGGATGAAGGTTTATGTTCCAGCAGGAAAATGACCCTAAACATACTGCTCAAGCTACACTGGAGTGGTTTAAAGGGAAACATTTAAATGTCTTGGAATGACTTAATCAAAGCCCAGACCTTAATCCAATTGACAATCTGTGGCATAACTTGAAGATTGCTGTACACCAACACAACCCATCTAACTTGAAGGAGTTGCAGCAGTTTTGCCTTGAGGAATGGACAAAAATCTCAGTGGCTAGATGTGCTAAGCTAATAGAGACATACCCCCAAGAGACTTGAGACTTGCAGCTGTAATTGTAGCAAAAGGTGGCTCTATAAACTATTGACTTGGGGGGGAACCTATGCACACTCCAAATTTCTGTTTTTTCATCTTAATTATTGTTTGTGTCACCATAACAAACAATGTGCACCTTTAAAGTGGTAGGTACTGTAAGTTGTGTGAATCAAATGGTGCTAAACCCCCAAAAATCCATTTTAATTCCAGCTTGTAATGCAACAAAACAGGACAAGCACCAAGGGGGATGAATACTTCTGCAAGGCACTGTAGTCTGATGGTCATGTGTCCACAAACCTTTGGCCATATAGTGTACTTCCACTAAATCTACATCAGATACAATACCAGTGAATAGTTTGGACACACCTTCTAATTCAATGTTTTTTCTTTATATTTATGAATTAAGTAATTTCATGCCTTAAAGCAGTGCTTCTCAATTATTTCCCCCCCAGGAAGAAGAAAACATTTTGCGCCCCTCCACTCTCCGCCGCAACTATAAATAGTATAATTTGTCTATAAAATTGTTATAAGACTTATAACAATGGTGTTAGGTATACTTATAATATAAGTACACCTCTGCATAACATTGTATCCTTATTAACATGGCCTTCTTGATGAGTGCCCGAAGTCCTTTTCTCATCCCTGCCATGGTCTGTGCACCATCACTGCAAACACCAATGCAGTTATCCCACTTTAGCCCATTCTCAGTCAGGAAGCAGTCCAGCATTATGAATAGCTCTTCAGCTGTGGCTCTGTCTGACATATTTACAAAAAAGTAGATCCTCACACAGGGAGTTTGTCATGTCAAAACGTACATAAGCAATAAACAAACAGTCTTTGTTGCTGTCAGTTGCTTCATCAGATTGTAAGGCAAAACGTTTGTCTTTGAGTTTATCTACCAGCTGTTCTTGAAGATGGTTAGCAATGTCATTTATACGTCTGGCGACAGTGTCATTGGACAGAGGGATAGTTTTTATTTTGGCAGCACTTGCATCATCCAGCATGACAGAAACCATGTCTAATGCTGCAGGCAGTATCAGCTCCTCTGCTATGGTGTGGGGTTTTTTGCATTGAGCAATTTGGTACGCCACCTTATATGATGTTAACAGTGCTCACTGGTTTATTGAAATAGCATTCACAAAGCAGGATGATTGTTGGCAATATTCGGCACATTTTCGCTGAAAAAACTCAAGCGGCTTATCAGCGTGATTGGGGTGTAATGTCTTTAAGTGATGCCTTAATTTATTTGGCTTCATGCTGTCCGCTGCCAACATTTTTAGACACAGTAAACACACTGGTCTTTCCTCGTTTCCCACCGTAGTCACAGTGAAGCCAAGCACTACATACGCTTCATCATATTTCCTCGTCTTAGCTTTCGGGAGACTGTCGTTTGTCTCATTATCTCCATCTCTCTCCGCCTTTCTTTTCATCCCTGTTAAATATTTTTCCATGGTGTCTCTTGACGGTTTGTTCACTGCACTTCATATCTCCTGCTCTGTGCTGTGTGTACGCAAAAAACCCCTACCCTACCCCATAGCGCTAATACTCCCCGCGCACACCCTGACAATGTGAGCGCCACTGCCACCTACTGTAGTGGATGTGCAATTACACTTTATTCTAGTACGGCAAAAGCATGTTCCCCAGGGTCACACACGCACCCCCTGGCATCGTACCGCACCCCCCCCAGGGGGCGCGCCCCACTATTTGAGAAGGACTGCCTTAAAGTAATGATGGATGTCATTTCTCTTTACTTAATTGAGCGGTTCTTGATGTAATATGGATTACGCTTATGGCTGTCTGTCAAAAAATTTGACGATGACGAGGTCCTCCTCTTCACTGTCTTCTTTGCCTTCCCAGGTCTTGCTGTTGTTGCTGTTGGGGTTGTCACTGTTTCTTATGCACCCACTCATGAGAGAGAAGCCCGATCCTGGACTGGCAGATCCTGGGACAACGACGACAGGTGAAGGGACCAGGCACAGGAGCAGAGGGAAGAAATTGCCGCAGGTGTCGTTAGGCCTGTTTCTCCTCCCTCAGCCTGGTCCATTCTTCCTCAAAGTGGCAGACTCCCTGGGACACAGTCCGCCTCCAGTTCACGTGGTCCTTGGCGAGGATCTCAAGGTCGGCAGGAGGGATGTTGCAGGACTGCAGGGACCACTTCAAGAAGGCCTTCCAATGCTTCTTGGGTCTTCCACTGGAGTGGGTCCCTTCTGTGAGTTCTCTGTAGAGGACCATCCGGAAGGGGGGGGGGGGGGAGGACATAGCCAGCACAAGGATTTGTTCTTGATGGTGGTGATAAGAGTGTGCAGTCCTCATCCACAATGCTTTGCTCCCCGCCAGGGATCCAGGGTATAAGCAAGGAAGCAGAACGACCAGCACCAATGGGGAGCTGCACCTCTGATGATGGTTCCTGGGAGGATGGGGGTACATGCCTGCGTTGGCCACAGGAATCACCAGAACATTTGGACCACCTGGCTTTCAGCCTGTGTTCTCCTTTCCACCAGTGATTCCAGGAATCACCCCCTTGTGGGCACTGAGGTTGCAGGATATGGATTACTACAGTTGTGAAATCGGGCTATTTACTGTATTTTAATTATTTACTGTTTAATCTCAAACGCATTAAGAAGACAAGAAATTGCACTAATTAACTTTTGACGAGGCACACCTGTTAATTGAAAAGCATTCCAGGTGACCACCTCATGAAGCTGGTTAAGATAATGCCAATAGTGTACAAAGTGTCATCAAAGTAAACGCTGGCTACTTTGAAAAATCTAAAATATGAAATGCTTAGTTTTTTTAAACAAGTTTTTGTTTACCACATAATTCCATATACATCCACCTGCTGTTTAATGCAGTTATCTAATCAGCCAATCCTTTGTCAGCAGCATGATACATAAAATCATACAGATACAAATCAAGAGCTTCACTGTTAACCCAAAAGTTCTTTCTATGCAAACAGTTTGAGTAAATACCACTTTAAAAAATTTGTTTTGTTGCATTACTTAAACAGTATGAGTATATGAAGGGTGTATTGGGTGTACTCATTTTTGTAAATTTAACAAACTTAAACCTTCAAGTTTTACCTCAGGCCACAGTGCCTCCCTGTTGTGATTGGCTCAAAACTCAAGACAAGTCTGCACTTGTCCGTTGGAGGATACAGAGAAAATTGTGCCATTTTCTCATTTTCACAGAGCAATTTAAGGTCTTTGCACTTTGCATGCTCCTTGGACAATACATTTTCTGCTTTTCACAAGTTCTTGATCCTTTTAAAGGAACAGTCCACCATATTTCCATAATGAAATATGCTCTTATCTGAATTGAGACGAGCTGCTCCGTACCTATCCGAGCTTTGCGCGACCTCCCAGTCAGTCAGACGCAGTCAGACGCGCTGTCACTCCTGTTAGCAATGTAGCTAGGCTCAGCATGGCCAACGGTATTTTTTGGGGCTGTAGTTAGATGCGACCAAACTCTTCCGCGTTTTTCCTGTTTACATAGGTTTATATGACCAGTGATATGAAACAAGTTCAGTTACACAAATTGAAACGTAGCGATTTTCTACGCTATGGAAAGTCCGCACTATAATGACATGAATAAAACTCTTCCGCGTTTTTCCTGTTTACATAGGTTTATATGAACAGTGATATGAAACAAGTTCAGTTACACAAATTGAAACGTAGCGATTTTGTATGCTATGGAAAGTCCGCACTATAATGGTGTACTAACACCTTCTGCACGCTTCAGCAGCGCATTGATATGGAGCTCAGATATCAATGCGCTGCCGAAGCGCGCAGAAGGTGTTAGTACACCTGTCATTATAGTGCGGACTTTCCATAGCATAGAAAATCGCTACGTTTCAATTTGTGTAACTGAACTTGTTTCATATCACTGTTCATATAAACCTAAGTAAACAGGAAAAACGCGGAAGAGTTTGGTCGCATCTAACTACAGCCCCAAAAAATACCGTTGGTCATACTGAGCCTAGCTACATTGCTAACAGGAGTGACAGCACGTCTGACTGTGTCTGACTGACTGGGAGGTCCCGCAAAGCTCGGATAGGTATGGAGCAGCTCGTCTCAATTCAGATAAGAGCATATTTCATTATGGAAATACGGTGGACTGTTCCTTTAAAGGACATTTGCCTGCAGTAAAGAGGATGCCAATTTCTGTGTAAACGAGGTGAGTTGTTTTCTCTATTCAAGTACTACTAATTAGAAACTGCTGGAACTTTTCTAGTTTGAAACTTTGAAATTTGAGGTTGACTTAGGTGATTAGTGAGCATTTGATAATTGCAGCATTGTATTTTTAGAGTAGCTCTCTACTTGTGTGTTCTCTACATACAGTTTTGCAACAGTAGTGTAGAATTCAAATTATTTCAGTGTAGTTTTGAAAAGTAAATGCCCACTTTTAACATTAGCCTCATTTATTGCCTTACTATTTTTGTTCTTATTTGTGTTACATATGTCATGGACAACATGTTCAGAGAGGTTTATTACTGTTATAAGTAACTCTGCCTGAATATCAAAATTGTGCTTATTTCAAAATTTTCAAGTTTACTTGGAGTTTAACAGGGTTGTTGGTAGAAATCTTAAAGAAGAATTCTTTGGTGTTCTTGATGGTTTGTGTCCAAGCTTAATGGAAGTCTTCAAGATGAAGACAGGCAAGCAGTTAGCTGACCTGCTACAACAGACAATGGTGGTGTGGCAGCGGGGGCATGGCCAAGCAGCAGTCTGTGAATGGAGGGTGGGGTCGGGGAAGGTAAGTGGCTAGGTCATTACACCTGATGTTAATGTGTGTGTGTTGCAGGGATGGAGTATAAAGGGAGGGGGAGGGGAGAGGAGAGAAGAGTCTCACTCCCCAACCAGATGACTGATGGGTGTGTGCGTGTCTGTGTGACTGGGAGTTTGTTAAAAAGCTGCAAATAAAGAGTTTTGTGAAACTCAGTTCTGGCCTGCCGTACTTCTGTGCTCCACCCACCCGCTCAACATACTACAGTGGTGCCGAAACCTGGGACGCACAGAAGGGAACCGCCCCATGGAGTCCTCCCCATTCAAGGAGCTCATCCTTGCCCTCGCTACCGCCCAGCAGAACCAGCATCAAGAGCTGATCACCCTCCGGAAGGAGCAGCAGCAGCGCTTCGAAGCCTTGATGCTGGCCCAGCGGGAAGATCACCAGGCGTTCTGGCACCGGCTCATGTCAGCAGGGCCGCTGGCCGCCACTGCCGCCACCCTCACGAAGATGGGACCGCAGGACGATCCGGAAGCGTTCCTTGCTCTCTTTGAGCAAACAGCCGAGGCGTGGGGGTGGCCGCTGGAGCAGTGCGCGGCGAGCCTCCTCCCGCTCCTAACTGGTGAGGTGCAGCTCGCAGCACAGCAGCTCCCTGCTGACAGCCGGCTGGTCTTTGCCGATCTGAGGAAAGCCATCCTGCAGCGGCTCGGCCGCTCCCCGGAGCAACACCGTCAGCGCTTCCAGACGCTGACACTGGAGGAGGTCAGCCGGCCGTTTGCATTCGGCCAGCAACTCCGGGATGCCTGCCGGAGGTGGCTGAGGGTGGAAGACCACAACGCCGAGGAGATCATCGATCTGGTGGCACTGGAGCAGTTTATCTCTCAACTTCCGGAAGGAACGGCGGAATGGGTCCAGTGTCACCGCCCGGCGTCGCTGGAACGAGCCATCGAGCTGGCGGAGGACCATCTGGAGGCGGCGCTGACGGCAGGCAGACGAGGCGCCTCCCCTTGCTTCTCTTCCCCCTCTCTCTCTCCCTCTCTCTCTCCTGTCTTTTGTCCCCCTCCCCACCCCGTTCCCCTGCCACGAAGGTGGCAGCTGGCTCCTCCCTAGCCGGCCCGTCGCACCCATGGTGTCCTCCTATCTCCCTCTTCTGTGTCTGTGTTGTCTCCCCCTCAGGTGAGTGACACCCATAACACCAGTGCAGAGGGAAAGCCTGGGCCGGTGTGCTGGCACGGCGGGGAATCGGAGCGTCTCCCAAATCAGAGCCCTGCAAGGGAGGTGGGGACTGTCATCCGGATCCCCGACGCGCCAGAAACCGCCCCCGATCAGGCCGGAGCATATGGCGTACCGGTGAGTATTCAAGGGGATACATATCACGCTTTGGTGGATTCCGGTTGCAATCAGACCTCAATTCACCAATGCCTGGTGCAAGGTGAGGCATTGGGGGAGCACAAGTGGTGAAAGTGTTGTGTGTGCACGGGGATGTTCACCATTACCCTCTACTGGCTGTCCATATTCTATTCCGGGGCCAAACGCATAAAATGGAGGCAGCGGTTAATCCTCGTCTTACCCACTTGTTGATTTTGGGTTCTGATTGGCTGGGATTTAAAGAATTAATGGAATATTTAACACACAGTGGGTCCTGCCCTAGTAGGTCACGGGAAGATCCTGGTGTGGCATTGGCTGGAGAAGCTGTCACAGAGCCGTCTGCGTCAACACCGCGTCGGAGTGAGGAGCACTCCGCGCCTCCTCCCTCTCTCGGGGATTCCCTTGGGGATTTCCTGTTAGAGCAGTCGTGAGACGAGACTCTGTGGCATGCGTTTGACCAAGTGAGAGTAATCGATGGTCAAACTCTTTAGCCGAGCGCGGCGCCAACCTTCCCCTATTTTACTATTATGAAAGATAGATTGTACCGAGTGACGCAGGGCACTCAAACCAAGGAACGAGTAACCCAGTTGTTAATCCCAAAGAGCCGTAGGGAACTCCTATTCCATGCGGCTCACTTTAATCCCATGGCTGGACACTTGGGGCAAGACAAAACACTAGCCCGAATAATGGCCCGGTTCTATTGGCCTGGGATTCACGGGGATGTCCGTCGGTGGTGTGCGGCGTGCCGTGAATGCCAATTAGTAAATCCCGCAGCCACTCCAAAAGCGCCATTGCGCCCTCTTCCTCTAATCGAGACCCCGTTTGAGCGAATTGGGATGGATCTCGTCGGGCCATTAGATTGGTCAGCACGGGGATATCGCTTTATTTTAGTTCTGGTGGACTATGGAACATAATATCCGGAGGCAGTGCCTCTCCACAATATCTCAGCATGCAGTATTGTGGAAGAGCTCTTCCGCGTTATCTCCCGGGTCGGGATTCCAAAAGAAATCCTGACACACCAAGGCACCTCGTTTATGTCACGCACACTGCGCGAGCTGTATGGGTTACTGGGGATTAAGTCCATCCGCACCAGTGTATATCACCCACAAACGGATGGATTAGTAGAGCGATTCAACCAGACATTCAAAAACATAATCCGGAAATTCGTTAGTGAAGATGCGCGTAATTGGGATAAATGGCTCGAACCCCTGTTGTTCGCAGTATGAGAGGTCCCACAAGCCTCCACAGGGTTTTCTCCCTTCGAATTATTATATGGGCATAAGCCGCATGGCATTCTGGATGTGCTGCAGGAAAATTGGGAGGAAGGACCTTCACCGAGTAAAAATGAAATCCAGTACGTTCTTGACCTGCGCGCAAAACTCCACACACTCACGCAATTAACACAGGAGAATTTACGGCAGGCACAAGAACGTCAAAGCCGGCTGTACGACAGGGGTACGCGCCTTAGAGAATTCACGCCGGGAGAAAAAGTACTCGTATTATTGCCCACGTCGAGTTCTAAATTAGTCGCCAAGTGGCAAGGGCCCTTCGCGGTCACACAGCGAGTCGACGACGTCGACTAGGAGGTAAAGTGAATGGATGGGGTGGGGCACTGCAAGTATACCACCTCAACCTTTTAAAACGCTGGAATGAGGGGGTCCCCGTGGCGTTGGCGTCGGTCGTCCCAGAGAAGGCAGAGCTGGGGCCGGAGGTAAAAAAGAGAACATCGCGGACCACTCCGGTCCCTTGTGGAGACCACCTCTCGCCGACCCAACTCACGGAGGTAGCCAGGTTGCAGAAGGAATTTTCCGACTTGTTCTCGCCCCTTCCGGGTCATACCCACCTCATAGAACACCACATTGAAACGCCCCTGGGGGTGGTAGTGTGTAGCCGCCCTTACCTCTTGCCCGAACACAAGAAAAAGGTGGTTCGGGATGAACTCAAGGCCATGCTCGAAATGGGCATAATCGAGGAGTCCCACAGTGACTGGAGCAGCCCAGTGGTCGTGGTTCCCAAGACTGATGGGTCGGTCCGGTTCTGTGTGGACTATAGAAAGGTCAATGCGGTGTCTAAATTTGACGCATACCCAATGCCTCGCATTGATGAGTTGCTTGATCGTTTAGGCGCTGCTCGCTTTTATTCGACACTGGATCTAACCAAGGGATATTGGCAGATCCCCTTGACTCCTCTATCCCGAAAGAAAATGGCCTTTTCCACACCGTTTGGTTTACACCAATTCATCACACTCCCCTTTGGGTTGTTTGGGGCGCCCGCTACGTTTCAGCAGCTTATGGACAGGGTCCTCCGCCCTCATGCTGCCTACGCGGCCGCCTATCTAGACGACATAATAATCTATAGTCATGATTGACCGTGGCACTTGGAACACCTGAGGGCTGTTCTAAAGTCGCTGAGGTGAGCGGGCCTCACAGCTAACCCGAAAAAGTGTGCGATTGGGCAGGTGGAAGTACGGTATCTGGGGTTCCACTTGGGTCATGGGCAGGTGCGTCCCCAAATTAACAAGACTGCAGCGATTGCGGCCTGCCCGAGGCCCAAGACCAAAAAGGAGGTGAGGCGGTTCTTGAGGCTGGCTGGCTATTATCGTAGGTTTATACCTAACTATTCGGACATCACCAGCCCGCTAACCGACCTCACTAAAAAGGGGGCTCCAGATCCGGTCCAGTGGACGGAGCAGTGCCAACAGGCCTTCTCGGAGGTAAAAGCTGCACTGTGTGGGGGGCCACTTTTACACTCCCCTGACTTCTCTCTCCCCTTTATTTTACAGACTGATGCATCGGACAGGGGGCTGGGGGCCGTTTTGTCCCAGGAGGTGGAGGGTGAGGAGCGCCCGGTGCTGTACATCAGCCGGAAGCTGTCGATGCGCGAGAGCAAGTACAGCACAATTGAAAAGGAGTGTCTCGCCATCAAGTGGGTGGTCCTTGCCCTCCAATACTACCTGCTGGGGCGCCCTTTCACTCTCTGTTCGGACCACGCGCCCCTCCAGTGGCTCCACCGCATGAAGGATGCCAATGCGCGGATCACCCGTTGGTATCTCGCGCTCCAGCCATTTAAGTTCGAGGTGATCCACAGGCCGGGGGCGCAGATGGTGGTGGCGGACTTCCTGTCCAGTCGGGGGGGGGGAGTCAACTTCAGGCTGGACGGGGGTATGTGGCAGCGGGGGCATGGCCAAGCAGCAGTCTGTGAATGGAGGGTGGGGTCGGGGAAGGTAAGTAGCTAGGTCATTACACTTGATGTTAATTTGTGTGTGTGTGTGTGTGTGTGTGTGTGTGTGTGTGTGTGTGTGTGTGTGTTGCAGGGATGGAGTATAAAGGGAGGGGGAGGGGAGAGGAGAGAAGAGTCTCTCCCCCCAACCAGACGACCGATGGGTGTGTGCGTGTCTGGGAGTTTGTTAAAAAGCTGAAAAGCTGCAAATAAAGAGTTTTGTGCAACTCAGTTCTGGCCTGCCGTACTTCTGTGCTCCACCCACCCGCTCAACATACTACAGGTGGGTTGATATTTCTGTTTTTTCTTGTAATTATATTGCTCATCCATATTACAAAAAAATTATTCTCTCACCTTCCCTTATGGTGTTTCTCTATATGGACAAATAAACTGATATTATATATATTTCTTTGTTTTACATTTAAGTGTGGCGGCACGGTGGTGTAGTGGTTAGCGCTGTCGCCTCACAGCAAGAAGGTCCGGGTTCGAGCCCCGTGGCCAGCGAGGGCCTTTCTGTGCGGAGTTTGCATGTTCTCCCTGTGTCCGCGTGGGTTTCCTCCGGTTGCTCCGGTTTCCCCCACAGTCCAAAGACATACAGGTTAGGTTAACTGGTGACTCTAAATTGACTGTAGGTGTGAATGGTTGTCTGTGTCTATGTGTCAGCCCTGTGGTGACCTGGCGACTTGTCCAGGGTGTACCCTGCCTTTCACCCGTAGTCAGCTGGGATAGGCTCCAGCTTGCCTGTGACCCTGTAGAACAGGATAAAGTGGCTAGAGATAATGAGATGAGAATGAGACATTTAAGTGTGTGTTATACCTCTTTGCAGAGCACTGAGCCAACAGCCATTAGATGCCTCATCCCGAGAGGACTTCCAGTCATTCTTGGGGATGATGCATCTATGTCAGGGGTCTCCAACTTTTCTGGGACTGAGGGCTACCAGAAGGATGAGAAACTATATGGAGGGCTAGTCATTCAAAATAATTTACTTAAAATAAATAAAAGGCTTAACATCCCTTTAAGATAAGACTATGTAGGATTGTGTGCTCTTAATTAACAACAATCAAGGAATAGAAACTGGCAAAAGGCTACAATTTTCCCTTTTCAACACACAAAATTTCTGTGAAAGTTAAAACTATTCAAAATCCATTCCTTAGAAAACTGCACTGCAACAGTAATATAACACTTGCACTTCTAACACAGCATACAGTACAAGTTGAAACTCTTAATTGCATCCTTAAATGATTTCACCTTATTGCAGATTCATAACATTCAAGAAATAATTCTCTTAGCATTCTCTTAATAGTCTTTTCTCTTCTAAGTTTTAAAATGCATTTCATGCATTGATGTTTGCATGTGAATGGTTCCTAGTGGGAAGCTTGACACTGCATTGAATCCACCAGTGCACTGTAGTCAGGGGTATAGCTTGACACAGCAACTCTGATTGAATCTTCAAGGTGTATATCAGTTAAGCAAGTTCTGTGTTTGTTTTTAATGAAATTCATGTTAGAAAAAGCTGACTCACAGAGATATGTCGAACCAAACAGACACGCAACTTTCAAGGCTACTGTGTGCACACCTTTGTATTTTACGGAGTCCACAAGATACCAGAAGTTTGAGGACCCCTGGTGGGCTTTTAGAGTAATGTCGTTTTGCAATGTAATGATTTCCATTTCAATCCCATCAGCATTCAAGTTGAATACTTCACCTAAGTTGTTCAGAAATGTATGTTATGTCACATTGCATGAAAGGTACTATTAGCAATGAATGCAACACAAGGCTGCAGTTTACCAAAGTCATGAAATCTTTCTTCAAACTCTTGCCCAAGCCTAGATATTAGCTGAGTGTACTTTCCTACAGCCCCGTCTAAGGCTACAGATGCAGGGGCATTTCCATTCAAAACTGACTGCACAGATGGAAAGTGCAGGAATTTCTTACTCTGCAAGTGCACAGAGAAAATGTTCATCTTTGCTCTGAATGCGTTCACAGCACTGATCATGTCCGGTACATTCTTACCTTTGCCTTGCAATTCACAGTTCAAGTGATTCAGTTTCCCTGTGATGTCTGTCAGAAAGGCAAGGTCAAGCACCCACTCAGTGTCCTGGAGCAAAGTAGTGTCCTGCCCTCTGGATTCCATGAACTCTTTGATTTTGTCCAGAAGTGACAAAAAGCACTGCAGAACTCTACCCCTGCTGAGCCATCCTATCTCTGTGTGCAGCAAGAGGTCACAGTACTCAGCTGACAGCTCCTCCAGAAGAAGTTTGAATGCCCGGTGTTGTGTGGCATTCGCATAGATACTGTTGACAATCTTCATGACCGGAGTCATGACGGGATCAAAACCCATCACTTTGGCACAAATTGCCTGTTGATGGATGATACAGTGGTAACTGAGGAAACGGGGAAAATCTGGATCACTTCTGCAGCACGCAATAAGATCAGAATGACAGCCGGTCACCGCGGGGACTCCATCGGTAGTTACCGATACCAATTTTTGAAGTGGGATGTTTTTCTCTGTAAAATAGCGCTTTATGGCCTCATAGATGTCAACAGCCCTTGTTGTGGTTTTCAGGGGCAGCAAAGTAAGCATCTCCTCCTTCACAGTGAAATCACTGAACACCATTCTGATGAAGACCATCAGCTGCGCTGTGCTGGTTTTATCCACCGACTTGTCACATTGGATGCTAAAGTACCTGTATGTACTCATGTCACCGTTCAGCTGTTCCACCAAGTTAGTGGACATTGCTGATACTCTCCTGGCGGTGGTGTTGGCACTTAGCTGAATATCCACGATGGCAACGAGGATCTCCTTCCCATTCTTGTGATCTTTAAACAAAGTATCTGCAACCACTGACATCACCCCTTTGACCACCTCTCCATCCGAAAATGCCTTTTTGTGCTTAGCCAGGTAGTGTGCTGCTCTGAAGGAAGCTTCCATAGACGCTTTTGATTGCTTTGCCAGCTTGGTGAAAAAAGACTGTTGTCTGCCCAAAGCTGCCTTGAGGTCACGAGTCTTTTGAGCATGTAATGCGCTGCCTGGAGGGTAGCTAGCATCAAACGTTCTGTGGCATGTAGAAAAATGTCTCTCCACATTGTGTCTCTTAGTCAAGGCTATGGCAGCTCCACAGATCAGACACACACAACGTTCACCAACTTGAGTAAAGAAGAACTCTTTCTCCCATTCATCCTGAAAGTGGTAAGTCTTCTTTGTCTTGCTCTCCAACATCACGTATAAATACTTTTACAAAACTACCTTTACAGAAAATTTACAACTTATCGCACTGTGTTGATCACTATCCATTGGCGGGCTAATGACTGAGGACTGAACGCAAAGGGGAGTTGGCGCGGTGGCATAGTAGGCTAAACTTTGACCTGGCAAAGAAAATTATCTACATTAGGCTTCTATTTTAATTTTAAAAAATGTTAGGGGGATTTTTAGAAAATACTTCTGGATTAAACTTCAAGGCGTCTTAAAACATGAAAACAATAAAAATAATATATTTTTTTAAAGATTACCAAATATGATTTGAACAGTGCAATAGTCACTGGCTATTTTTAGAACATCCATCAGAGGCGCCTCCCAGGCTCCCAGCGGGCTACCTGGTGCCCGTGGGCACCGTGTTGGCGAGGCCAGGTCTATGTTCTTTAAGAGCAGTTCGGTGAGTAACATTTTTTGATTAGTGTTTGAGTCAGTTTTTTGTCATGTTTTGTTTATTTGGGATGATGGGTTATGATACCCATCATCGGGTACTGCAGGTGGACTGCATAGAAGAGGTGGACTGCAGGTGGATTTCTGAAGACATTTCATTGAACTTAAGTTGATTTTAACTTGATAATGTGCCTTCCCTGTTAGCAAGAGGAAATTAATTACTGCATTTTATACTGCAAATTATGCAAAAATTCAGGGTTTGTATCGTGACTTGATTTCTACAAAAACAAAAATTCTAAACCGCTGAGGGGCTGCTGCCGGAACTTCTAGTCAACATTTAGTTTGTGGTGGCTCCACTGAATGAATCCAAACATCTCCAACGTATTTCCAATATCGCCTTTATTGATCTACATGCACTTATCCACATAACAACTTGTATACAAAATAAACAAAAAGGCTCAAATTAGGCCACTAAAACTCCGGTCACAAACATTGTGCTTCTCCCCTGTCAGCAGCACACCTGAAGAGTAATTAACCCTTCTTCTGTTTATACCATTCACATATCGCATTGTCCAATACACCTACTGTCACAACATGGGATCTACACCACAACAGACACCTATACATGAACAAACACAAAAATGGCTCTAGCAGCTTGTTTACACAATATTACCTAAAATAAAACCACAGTGAATTATAAAAATCATAATATTAAAGAAGGCTATGCAGCTGATTGTAGACAATTTGCTGTTAACCTGAATATCCTCTTTTTGTCTTGTTTCTTGCACTATGTAGAATCTTAGTGAGGGAGACTCTGTGGACATTCCAGTGGGAATCCTCTACTATGAGGACAACAGAGCTGAAAGCCCAGCATCGCCACGACTAAACCCCTCAAGAGTGGGGCTCATCCTAGAGGGCAGCCTTGTAATGGAAGCACTCACCAACCTACCTCAAGCAATGTGCTTCTTGTTTGGCTTTACCTACGCAGTCCACCTGCAGTACCCGAAGTGCTTGAAAAACACTTTTACCTTCATTCAGCAAGTAATGCTAACTTTAGGTCAAAGTGAGCTACCTCCAGAGGTTCAAAAGCTGAAGAATGAGCTTGCAGTGTAAGGCACATTTATGCTCATGGCACAATTCTTCATGTCTGAGTCTGGATTGTTGCACAATTATATTGCACTGACTGGAGCAAATATTCTTGCAGTTGCTCATTTTGTATGTGATTCTTCTTAGATGAATCTAGTACTGTTTGTTCTACTGAAATTATTCTACAGAGGACACATTTGAGAAAGCTGCTGTTTTTATTCACCAACTCTGGTCCTCACTGCATAGTTGTTCTTAATGCTGCGGTTCTTAACGCCTGCTTTGTTGTGTGGCACACAAAGCACAAGTTTTTCCTTTTGCACTTGCAGTATATGCTGCTACATGGTCAGTGTTGTGTGTTGTTTTTTTCCCCAAACTTGAAAATTGTTCACAGAGCAAACAATTAAAAAACTGTGCTGTGATTGTATTTGGAAGGAAATCGTTTCATAATTCAATACACATGTTCTAGTTGCTGCATCATAGAAAGGTACTGTAATAAGGTAATATCTGCAGCAAAAAAGTAAGAATATACTGTTGTAACTGTTGGCAAAAACCCATTTTGGTAATTTTATGAAAACAAGGTCTTATTGTTATTTTGGATTTGCATCTGGTATTTCACACAGAGCATCAGTGTTAATACATATTTGTTGCTTTGTTGTGTGTTTCAATAAAATAAATAAAATGTACTGCACTGTGTGGTCATTGACAAAAGAAGAATTTAATTGGAATTTTCTTATCCCAAATATTTAAATTTTTAAAAAAATAAAACTAAGATTTTAAGTGTATTTGACTTATAATATTATGTAAGTTTTGACTATTGTACTTTTAAGTAGACGCCACAATTTTTTTTCTATTGTTGATTACTTAAACCATTTAAGTGTGTATATAACTTAAAATGTTAAATTCTAACTATTGTACATTTAAGCTGACTCTACTTGAACAAATTCGTTTTTTCTACTGTCAATTACTTAAACCATTTGAGGCAATCACTTGACACAAACAGTTTAAGTACAATCAACTTATCTGGGTTTACAGTGAATGTTCAAACATCAGAATGGGAAAAAATGTGATCTCAAAGTGTGACTGTCACTGTGGCATGGGTGTTGGTTTGAGCCAGATGGACTGGTTTGAGTATTTCAGAAACTGCTGATTTCCTGAGGTTTTCACACATAACAGTCTCTAGAGTTTACACAGAATGGTGCAAAAATCAACAAAAAAAACACTGAGTGTTACAAAGGGCTGACCTGTGCCAGAGTACCTATTCTATTAATATTATTATTATTATTATTATTATTATTATTATTATTAGCCAATCAGAGAGCGCCTCCTCCCGCGCAGGCATGTGAAGGACGCCTGCCACTTTAATATTCCAGAAAAAAGTTCGGGGTGAGGTCGCCACTTTAGACTGATGAGTCAGCAGTGTTTCTAGGTTTACTTAGTGCCTTGATTTATGCCATTGGTTTCTTGTGTGCGTTCAGAAATGTAAGTACACTTACTTATTTGCTGTTTATAAGCCAGATATTCTGTTTAAACATGGCTTCATATAATTCGCGGAGGTAAATTTCTACCGCGGAATTTAGCGCGAGTTAACCGCGAGGTTATAGTCTTTAATGTTTTATCTAACATCTTGATATTGTGTATATTCATGCTTATGCTGTTGATATATGTGTAAAACGGACTTTCGTAGTAATTATTTGGCAGAGTATGGGGGGAACAGTACCGTTTTGACTTACTGTGTTTATAACTTGTAGTAGAGCATTTTGTGTTTAGCTCACTGTAGGTCAGGCTATTCATATTTCTCTGTAAAGCTATGGATGCTAATTTCTTATGTCATTATGCTTAGGAGTAATTGTTTTCCTCTATGTCATTTCTATTTCCCTTTCAGAACAACCACACACACACACACACCCCACAAACTAATTAATGTCATTATTGAGTTCTTATTAATAAATCCCCAAGAACCTTATCTTCCACATCTTCAATTGTGCATTCTTACCGATGCCCCTCAGTGGCCACAACTTTCCGCAAAGAACATATCATTCACCAAAACAAATTGGAGGCCCCAGCGAGGATTGAGTGGTCATTGTGGATTTATTGAAGATGTTCCCAGATCAGAGAAGGAGCCCTCCGCCTGCAGATGTGCGTCCCCGCCGTGCAGTGCGGCAGCCAGCCTGGCTGGAGGACTATGCCGTCTCTCTTCCAGCCCTGCAGCGGTCCAACTACCCCCCTCATGATGCAGCTTACTTACCCGGACAACAGCGCTATCATAGCATGGAGGGAGCTTCAGAGAGATACGCCAGGATGACGCCTCTCACACCTCCAGCTCTGGGGGAAGAGCGTGGTGCAGCACAGGTAGCAGGAATTCAGCACTCAGTCTACTTACCTGAACCTGTCGCCCCCCTTTACCAGAGCACACCTGCTGTGCCACGAAGTAAGCCCATCACTGAAGCTGCGCCTGATGTCATGGCTGTTCTGCATAGGATAGTGGAGGATAACCAGAGAATGCAACAACAGATGTTGGACCTGCACAGGCGACTCGACACTAACGCTGCACTGCCACACTCACCGTCTCAACCGCCATCTGCCCCTCCTCCTTCTCTTCATATGCCTGCACCATATCCACAACTGCGTCCTATTAAGCAGGAAAGGGAGTGGTCCCAGTCCTTTGGACCGCCACCGCCACCATCTGCTCAACCCAGTGCATACATGTTGCCTCCAGGAGATGACGGTGACTGGCCACTGCCTCCACCTCCCGTAGCAGAGGAAGCGGAGCAGCCAGCCTCTCCGGTAAAGGACTTAATGGAAGAGCTTACAGCACGCCTGAGGGCATTGCACCCAGTTCAGCCGCGCCCAGTGCTGCCTCAACCTCCACCGCCAGTACCCAGGGTACTAACACCAGAGTATTGTCTACCATACACGCCATCAGCGTCAGAGTTTGGTGAGCCAATATCTGCCCCCCAGAGGGAGAGAGTGTATCGTGGGCCCAAGGCAAAAATCCCTCCATTCACCAAAGGAGATCCAAGGGAGTTCGCGAGGCTGAAGGATGCACTGGAGAATCTGCTGCCAAGGGACGCAACAGAGCGCTTTAAGTTCCAGATACTGGTCGATCACCTAAAGTATGAAGACGCTCTGCTCATCGCCGATTCATACACCAACTCCCCTCAGCCCTACACCGATACAATGGCCAGCCTTACAGAGCACTACGGACAGCCACACCAGCTGGCACTCAGGTACATCGCGGACCTGATGGACGCCCAGAGCATTGCACATGGCGACACAAAAGGCTTCAAGAGGTTCGCACTCCAAGTAAGATCACTGGTGGGCCTACTGAATCAGCTTGGGACGAGTGGACAGACCGAACTCTGTTGTGGCTCACACGTATCCCGGCTCTTGTCTAAGTTGCCCCAGGACATGAGGGCAGAGTTCAAGAGGTTCCTGTACCCACAGCGAGTCACCATACCTACCCTTCTGCACTTCTCTGACTGGCTCAATTACGAGTTGAAGATGCAGCAGTCTATGTGTGACCCTCGGGACCATGATGAGAAGAGCAAGGCAAAGTCTAGGACTGACCGTCGCCAAGACAGCAAGGGTGCCAAAGTCACTAGCGTTTTGCACACTACGGATCAGCCTGAAAGTGCCCCAGTAGCAGCTACGCCACCCTCCAATGCCAAGCAGTTGGACAAAACCTCATATTGCCCCTACTGCAACAACAACCAGCACTTCCTTGATCACTGTGCTAACTTTAAGCTGCTCACTGTGGAACAGAAGACGGCGTGGATCAAGACCAACAGAAGATGCTGGCGTTGTGGCAGACTGCACCAGGCCGCCCAGTGTCGTCTGAAGATGCTGTGCCAAAGGTGTAAAGGCAAACATCTGCATGCCTTACATGATGTGAATGCCAAGTCTGAAACCGATACAAAGAACCTAGCCTGCTTTGTTAGCACACCCAGTGTCAATGACGTCTTGTACTTGGACAGGCGGTCAGGCTGCAATCAGGTACTCCTGAAAGTGAGTCGAGTGTTACTGCGGAATGGCCCTCACACCCTGGAGACATATGCCATTCTCGATGATGGTTCAGAGAGGACCATTCTACTCCCAGCAGCTGCCCACAGCCTTAAGCTCACAGGCCAGCCTGAGGACCTGGCCTTGAGGACAGTCCGCCAAGATCTCAGAGTCCTGCATGGCACTACCGTGTCGTTCTCCGTCTCGCCAGTGGACCAGCCAAAGCAGTCCTTCAAGATACAGCGGGCCTTTACAGCTGAGCAGTTGAGTCTGGCAGAGCATTCATACCCGGTGAAGGCTCTTCAACGAAAGCACAAGCACCTGAGAGGTATCCCATTCAAGGCTCTAGATGGAGTGCACCCGCTGCTTCTAATTGGGTCCGACCACCCTCACCTCGTCACTCCAGTGGAACCAGTGCGCCTGGGACCACCCGGAACTCCAGCAGCAGTGAAGACGAGGTTAGGCTGGACACTACAAGGGCCAGTTCTGCAGAGGAAGCCACAGCTGTCTGAACAGAGCTGCATGCATCTGTCAACCTTCTCCCCCACTGCTGAGCTCCTGCATAGTGTCGAGAGATTGTGGCAGTTGGATGTTCTCCCCTACAGGAGTGAGAAGCTGGTCACCCGCTCCAGGCAGGATCAGGATGCTATCCACCTGTTGGAAGAGAAGACCACACGCATCGATGTAGATGGTATCCAACGATACGCTGCTCCACTCCTACGGGTGAAGAATATGCCACAGCTGCATGCACCCAAAGAGGCCGTGCTGGCTAACCTCCGCAGCACAGAAAGGCGCCTACTGAAAGACACAGAGCGCGCAGTGGCATACTGTGCAGAGATCGCCAAGCTGGAGACAGCCGGCTACGCAGTCAAGGTGCCAGAAGAGGACCTCAAGAGTGCCGCAGAATCGTGGTACGTGCCGCACCACATGGTGTCCCACAACGGCAAGAACAGGATTGTCTTTAACTGTTCATTTGTGTACAAGGGAGACAACCTGAACGAGCTGCTGCTGCCAGGGCCCACTCTAAGCTCCAGCCTAATTGGTATCCTACTGCGCTTCCGAGAGCATGCCGTTGCAGTCAGCAGCGATATCAAGGGCATGTTTCATCAGGTGAGGCTACTCCCCAAAGACAAGCCCTTGCTTCGCTTTCTGTGGCGCAACCTGGAAACAGAGAAACCACTGAACACCTATGTCTGGCAAGTCTTGCCCTTCGGCACAACATGTAGCCCCTGCTGTGCTACCTTCGCGCTGCAGAAGCACGTCCTTGACCACAGCCAGCAAGACGATGATGTTCGGGTGGCCATAGAGAGGTCATTCTATGTGGATAACTGCCTCCAGAGTATTGCCTCTGTGGACGAAGCTCAACAGTTCGTGGACAAGATCACCTCACTGCTGGCTTCGGGAGGATTCGAGCTGCGTCAGTGGGCTAGTAACGTCCCTGACTCGATCAGCCACTTGCCCAGGGAAGCCAGGTCGGAGAGCAGCGAGCTATGGCTCAATGAGTCCAGTGCCGACCCGCAGGAGCTAGCTCTAGGGCTCCGTTGGCTCTGCAACTCGGACACCTTGAGGTACAAGTACCGGATGCCAGACCATCCCATACCCACGATGCGGAACATCTACAGAGTCCTGGCCCGCTTGTATGATCCCTTGGGATTCATTGTCCCTTTCACAACACGAGCCAAAGTCCTAGTGCAGCACTTGTGGGACAAGCGAAGGGAGTGGGATGATCCCTCACTTCCGGAGGATGTGCTGCAACCCTGGCTGGCATGGGAAGAGGAGCTGCAGCATCTCTCAGAGATCTCCCTACCCCGTTGTTACGTGAGCCGTGAGCTGGACATCTCAAGCTGCCAAAGAGACCTGCATGTCTTTGCCGATGCGTCCGAAAGGGCCTATGGTTCTGTAGCCTACCTGAGAACAAAGAGTCCTGATGGCCGTGTGGAGGTGTCCTTCTTGTCTGCAAGATCGCGAGTAGCCCCAAAGAAACAGCTGTCGATGCCCAGGCTCGAGTTGTGTGCTGCACTGACAGCAGCTCAGTTGGCTTCACTTCTGCAGCGAGAGCTCCCATTGCCCATCAATGAAGTTGTGCTGTGGACCGATTCCACCACAGTCCTTACCTGGCTCCGTTCTGACTCCTGCCGCTACAAAGTGTTTGTGGGGACGCGGGTAGCCGAGATCCAGGACCTGACTGATGTCCAGGTGTGGAGGTATGTGGACTCGGCCAATAACCCAGCTGATGACATCACGCGAGGCAAGACGCTGCTAGAGCTGAGCGGCAACAACAGATGGAGCGAAGGCCCAGGTTTCTTACAGCAGTCGGCTGACTTCTGGCCTACAACACCTGCCACAGCAGAGCTGGAAGACACTGTTGAGGTGCGGAAACCTACAGTCTGCTGCCTCAACACAACTACTCAGAGCTCATCGCCTCCGGCCGCTCGGTTCTCCTCCTTCAAAGACATGGTCGAAACTGTTGTGCGATCCCGCCATGAGGCAGCCACTGACCAGGCCAATGTCTCGGCTGAGGACTACAGGGATGCGGAGCGAGAAGTCCTGAGACAAGCCCAGCAGGAGAGCTTCCCGGAGGAGTTCGACCTACTATGTGCTGGCAAGCCAGTGTCTATGACCAGTCGGCTACGTACTCTAGCCCCAGAGTACGATGACACCGTGTGTCTCATTCGGGTTGGAGGGAGGCTTCGCCGCAGTGACCAGCTGGACCTGGATGCCATCCACCCAGTGGTCCTCGACCCCCAGCATGAAGTCACCCGCCTCATCATTCAAGACACAGACAGGAGACTGCACCACCCTGGATCAGAGCGCTTGTTTGCAGAGCTTCGTCGCAAATACTGGATCCTACAAGGCCGTGAAGCTGTCAAGCGTCATCAGCATGCCTGCACAGATTGCCAGCAGTGGAGAGCTACTCCCTCTGTGCCCAAAATGGCAGACCTCCCACCAGCAAGGCTGCGACTGATGAAGCCCCCATTCTTCTCAACGGGAATGGACTGCTTTGGCCCCTTTACAGTGAAGATGGGCCGCCGTCATGAAAAGAGGTGGGGTATCCTGTTTAAGTGCCTCACAACCCGGGCAGTACACCTGGACATCCTGTCCAGCCTCGACACAGACTCCTTCCTAATGGCCCTCCGCAGGTTCATTGCACGGAGAGGCAAGCCTGCAGAACTCCTATCAGATCAGGGGACAAACTTCCGTGGTGGGGATCGAGAGCTGCAAGAAGCCTTCAGAGCCATGCATGCCACTCTTCAAGATCACCTGAGGAAGTACCAGATCCAGTTCCAGTTCAATCCTCCCAGCGCTCCACATTTCGGAGGTGTTTGGGAGCGGGAAGTGAGATCCGTCAAGGCAGCACTATACTCCACTATTCAGCTTCAGCCTGTCCCTGAAGAGGTTCTTAGGACAGTGCTGATAGAAGTGGAGGGGGTATTGAATTCGAAGCCTCTAGGCTATGTTTCCACAGACGTAGCTGATGTGGACCCCGTGACACCCAATCTGCTCCTCATGGGGCGGCTGGATCCCTCACTCCCCCAAGCAGTCTACACAGAGTCTGATCTGCTGAGCCGCCGCCGCTGGAAGCATGCTCAGGTGTTAGCAGATCAGTTCTGGACCCACTTCATCCAGCGTTACCTCCCGTCACTGCAGACCAGGTCCAAGTGGCACAGGGACCCACTGCAGCTGCAGCCAGGAACTGTTGTGATGGTGGTGGACCCCCAACTGCCAAGGGCCCTGTGGCCTGTGGGTCGTGTCACCAGCGTCATCCCAGGCATAGACGGACGAGTCCGCACTGCTGTCGTCCAGGTGAAGGAGAAGACCTACACCAGGCCCGTGGCACGCCTCATCGCCCTCCCTGACCTTCAGGACATGGACCCTGTCAGCCCTTCCGCAAGTGACAAATTTGATGGGACAAATTTGGGGGCGGCTGTTACAAAGGGCTGACCTGTGCCAGAGTACCTATTCTATTAATATTATTATTATTATTATTATTATTATTAGCCAATCAGAGAGCGCCTCCTCCCACGCAGGCATGTGAAGGACGCCTGCCACTTTAATATTCCAGAAAAAAGTTCGGGGTGAGGTCGCCACTTTAGACTGATGAGTCAGCAGTGTTTCTAGGTTTACTTAGTGCCTTGATTTATGCCATTGGTTTCTTGTGTGCGTTCAGAAATGTAAGTACACTTACTTATTTGCTGTTTATAAGCCAGATATTCTGTTTAAACATGGCTTCATATAATTCGCGGAGGTAAATTTCTACCGCGGAATTTAGCGCGAGTTAACCGCGAGGTTATAGTCTTTAATGTTTTATCTAACATCTTGATATTGTGTATATTCATGCTTATGCTGTTGATATATGTGTAAAACGGACTTTCGTAGTAATTATTTGGCAGAGTATGGGGGGAACAGTACCGTTTTGACTTACTGTGTTTATAACTTGTAGTAGAGCATTTTGTGTTTAGCTCACTGTAGGTCAGGCTATTCATATTTCTCTGTAAAGCTATGGATGCTAATTTCTTATGTCATTATGCTTAGGAGTAATTGTTTTCCTCTATGTCATTTCTATTTCCCTTTCAGAACAACCACACACACACACACACCCCACAAACTAATTAATGTCATTATTGAGTTCTTATTAATAAATCCCCAAGAACCTTATCTTCCACATCTTCAATTGTGCATTCTTACCGATGCCCCTCAGTGGCCACAACTTTCCGCAAAGAACATATCATTCACCAAAACACTGAGTGTGTGACAGTTCTGTGGGTGGAAACAAATGCCTGGTTGATAAGAGAGGTCAGACGAAAATGGCCAGATTGGTTCGAACTGCCAGGAAGGATATAGTAACTCATAGCAACTCTTTACAACCGTGCTGAGCAGAAAAGCATCTCAACATGCAACAGCAGATGACCACACTGGGTTCCACTCCTGCCAGCCAAGAACAGGAATCTTAGAATCAAGAACAAGTTCTGATTAAAGTGGCCAGTGAATGTATGTTCCGTGTTATTTCATAGTTTTGATGGCTTCAGAATTGTTCAACAATGTAGAAAAGAGTCAGAATACAGAAAAAACTATGAATGAGTAGGGGTGTACAAACTTTTGACTTGTACTGTATACAGTTAATCTTTAACTTTGATCAAGTGTGTTATGTCGGGTTATAACAAAATTCTGCTGGTTTCAGATCTCCAAGAGGAAGAAACTTGTCAGGTCAACTACATAGCAAAATCTTCAGCATTGAACTAACTTGTAAATCTTACTTGTGACAAGTTTAAATTGGTGCAACAAATTCAACAGTGTGTATTTTTTCTGTGTCCAAATATAGCCACAGCTGTACAGAGAGAAGCATATGTTGTCTCAGTATTAAAATCCTGCTGATGACATAAAGTGAACAAATAAAGATTCATAAATGTCACACAAGAAACGCATATGAAATTACAAAATCAACTCTGCTTAAGGATTTGCAGCTTATAAAAAGTACATTCATACCGGTATATAATTACCTCTGACAGAAGAAATAACTTGATATATTAATCCCTTATGCAATCTCAGAAGAAAAAAACAGTACTAAACAGGACCTTTCCTTGTTGATGAGATGGTACCCTCAAGTCTACACCTTTTTGACCTTTATCCATCCATCCATCCATCCATCCATCCATCCATTATCTGTAACCATTTATCCTGTGCAGGGTCATGGGCAAGCTGGAGCCTATCCCAGCTGATTATGGGTGAGAGGCGGGGTACACCCTGGACAAGTCGCCAGATCATCACAGGGCTGACATACAAAGACAAACAACCATTCACACTCACATTTGCACCTACGGTCAATTTAGAGCCACCAATTAACCTAACCTGCATGTCTTTGGACTGTGGGGGAAACCGGAGCACCCAGAGGAAACCCACGCGGACACGGGGAGAACTTGCAAACTCCACAGAGAAAGACCCCCATTGGCCACTGGGCTTGAACCCAGAACCTTCTTGCTATGAGGTGACAGTGCTAACCACTACACCACCGTGCTGCCTTTATTATATTGATATATTTTACCTGAAAAGGCACATGGTCATGATGTGAGGGTTGAACCGCAGGTTTGGATAAGCTTACTAGAAAAATATTGCTGGGTGGAACAAATAGTAACAAAGCATCACCATTTGGCTAAAGTTAGCAGGTCTGGTCAGGCTCAACTGGTTGATTAATGCATATTTTTGTGGGCTGGGTGATGCAGGTTGGCTCTCATAAAGGGTCCAATGGGTGCGGGTATTAAAAACCTCTGACCTGTTCATCGCTAGCATGTAGTGTACTTTTAAAGCTTTAAAAGTTAATTAGGGATCAATTATGTACTTTCAATCTCATCTCATTATCTCTAGCCGCTTTATCCTGTTCTACAGGGTCGCAGGCAAGCTGGAGCCTATCCCAGCTGACTACGGGCGAAAGGCGGGGTACACCCTGGACAAGTCGCCAGGTCATCACAGGGCTGACACATAGACACAGACAACCATTCACACTCACAGTCAATTTAGAGTCACCAGTTAACCTAACCTGCATGTCTTTGGACTGTGGAGGAAACCGGAGCACCCGGAGGAAACCCACGTGGACACGGGGAGAACATGCAAACTCTGCACAGCACGGCCCTCGCCAGCCACGGGGATCGAACCCGGACCTTCTTGCTGTGAGGCGACAGCGCTAACCACTACACCACCATGCCGCCTACTTTCATCTCATCTCATTATCTCTAGCCGCTTTATCCTTCTACAGGGTCGCAGGCAAGCTGGAGCCTATCCCAGCTGACTACGGGCGAAAGGCGGGGTACACCCTGGACAAGTCGCCAGGTCATCACAGGGCTGACACATAGACACAGACAACCATTCACACTCACACCTACAGTCAATTTAGAGTCACCAGTTAACCTAACCTGCATGTCTTTGGACTGTGGGGGAAACCGGAGCACCCGGAGGAAACCCACGCGGACACGGGGAGAACATGCAAACTCCACACAGAAAGGCCCTCGCCGGCCCCGGGGCTCGAACCCAGGACCTTCTTGCTGTGAGGCGACAGCGCTAACCACTACACCACCGTGCCGCCCCCGCCTACTTTCAATCTGTTTTTTTTTTTTTACGTGGGCAGTGGTTAGCACTGTTGCCTCATAGCAAGAAGGTTCTGGGTTCAAACCTGTCGGTCTACTGGGGCCGAGTTTGCCTGTTCTCCTCGTCTCTGTGTGAGTTTCTTCCAGGTGTGCTGGTTTCCTCCTACAGTCCAAACACATGTAGATTAGATCAGCTGGCTACTCGAAGTGTGAGTGTGAATGTCTGTCTGTCTCTCTGTGTTAGGCTTGTGACAGACTCCTGACCTGTCCAGGGTGAACCCCGCCTCTCACCCAGTGTCATTTGGGATTGGCTCCAGCTTCCCCTACAACTTGGAATGGATGAGTAGTATAGATAATAGATGGATGAATGGACGTCGACATTTTGACTTAGGGATGCATATGAAAAGGTGCCAAAGTGAAGAGCACCATTCCAAACAGTGACAAGGAAATATACAGTTTGTTTGTTTTGAGATCGAGGACCGAGTGTCCGGTTGATGCATCACTGGTTTGTTCGCGCGCTCCCGTCTCGCGAAGCTGAGCTGAGAGGCGGAGAACGGGCTCGCGCCTTGGAGCTGGGAGCTGTCCCAGGAAAACATGGTGCTGAAAGCTGCAGCGCGGGCGCGGTAGAAGCGCTACACAAATACGTCCGGTGTGTGTGTGTGTGTGTGTGTGTGTGTGTGTGTGTGTGTCCAGTCGGGCGCGAAGTGAAGGGTGAAGAAGGCGCGCGGATTTCGGGACGCATCCAGCTACAGATACACAACGACATGACGACAATGAAGAACGGAAGGTAACGGTGGGTCCCCTCTCCACCCCCACCAAATCCCCCCTCCATCTTCCTTTGATGACGGTGGACACCTCACGCGCTCGGGCGTTTGCCGTGATTGATTGATTGATTGATTGATTGATTGATATCTGATATGATCTGGACTGCACGAGCCTGCTCCCCGGATTGTCCAGCGACTCCCTGCACAAACGGACAGGCGCTTGAAGGAAGACTTTTACGGATATCAGAACCTACGTTTGCCATGGCACCAGACAGACAAAACATTATCCAGTGGGTGTGGAGGATCAGGTCAGGAGCACGCGATTCCGTTTCTGTTCGCTGCATGACACCGAAACGGACCGCTGCCTGGGTCAGCTCGTGCACACCGTTCTCTTCGCTCGTGCTGCCGCTTTAAAGTCTGACCAGGAATCTGATCTGTGTGCGTGCGTGCGTGCGTGCATGCGCGCTGTGTGTGTGTGTGTGTGTGTGTGTGTGGTTTATTATAATTTTTAGGACACCATCTGAAAGAACACAGCCAACCCATGTTCTAGGTTTTATCGGGGTTCCCTATAAACGTCGCGGTCTTTTGTGAGCTCGCACCCTGTTCCAGTGTGTCAGACTCAGTCGTAGGGCAGGGAGTCGATTCCCTGATCGCAATTTCTGGAGTCGATTCCACGTCCAAAAAAAGGGGGGGGGGGGGGGGGGATAAAACAGCATCATCATTATTTAGTAAAACATTTAACTTAGTTATAAATTATGTTGCGAACCAAAGTGTCATTTTTATTCATCATGAATGTTCAAATGAAGGTGAAAATTCTCACAGTGTAATAAATAATAATAATAATAATAATAGAGATTTTGAAAACAAGGATTCTTAATTAATATTGCACACTAAAAAAAAAAAAAAACAAGATCACACCAATATCAATTCTGGAATTGAAAAAAAATTGCAGTATTGTGTGGAATCGGTTCAAGGAATCGACTCCATTGACAGTTAAAAAGAGAATGAGAATGAGAATCGGAGTCGACTCCCTGAAGCGGGTGATACGTCAGTGTGCGTTGTGTGTGTAGAAGGTGTAGAGCGACTCGAACAAAGACGCTGTCGGGAATAAAAAGCGGTTTCCTGACTGTGTGTTAGTGTTAGTCACTGTCAGTGGCTGTCTGAGAGCGATCGGTGGTTCCGGTGAACCGATTTGCGTGCATTATTGTGACTGTATCCGGGAGAGTTTGCGACGCTAAAACGGTAAAGTGTTTTCCTTGTGCGCCTCGTCCATCGTTAAGCGAGTAAAAACGGGCACATGTGGTGCGCTGTCGGTGTCGGTGTTGGATGGTGCCGGAGTTCGCTGAGCCGTTTACCGATGCTGCGGCGCGAGGGAAAGCAGAGAGGCCGCCGCTGTCGCGTCTTGTTAAGTGACCTGAAGGCTTTGCTGCTCAGGCCACCACCGACACCGGCACCGGCACCGTCGGACATGAACGGAGCGCCGAGCTCACACGGCGCTTCTCCGACGGACCGGACACGGGAGGAGAACGAAGAGGACGCAGCCGCCGCCGCCGCCGCCGAGTGGGCTGGAGAAGGAGCGGAACGGTGCGCCACGGAGAGTCCGGACGGCGGCAGCTCGAGCGAGGACTGCAGCAAAGAGAAGCTCGACGAGAGAGCGAGTCTGGAGAGCTGCACGGAGAGCGGAGCGCGGACACCGCTGTGCAGGATCTGTTTTCAGGGCGCAGATCAGGTAAGAGAGGGCCTTAAACACACCCCATCATCAACATCATCATCTCCAGTACTGTCCAAAAGTCTTATGCACATCCAAAGAAATGCTGTAGAGTAAAGATGCTTTCAAGGAAATTAAATGTTTCTACAAAGAGCAGTACAAGTCAATATTTGATGTCATAACCCTCTGCATCTCAGTTACAGTGAGTGCAGTTTTACTGACCATCTTACAGAACATGGGCGGCACGGTGGTGTACTAGTGGTACGGTCCGGGTTCGAGCCCCATGGTTGGCGTGGGTTTCCTCCGGGTGCTCCGGTTTCCCCCACAGTCCAAAGACATGCAGGTTAGGTTAACTGGTGACTCTAAATTGACCGTAGGTGTGAATGTGAGTGTGAATGGTTGTCTGTGTCTATGTGTCAGCCCTGTGATGACCTGGCGACTTGTCCAGGGTGTACCCCGCCTTTCGCCCGTAGTCAGCTGGGATAGGCTCCAGCTTGCCTGCGACCCTGCAGAACAGGATAAAGCGGCTAGAGATAATGAGATGAGATGAGATCTTACAGAACCAGCCAGTTCTTCTGGACACTTGGACTGTCATACTCGCTTCTTCATTTTGCACCAAAACCCAGTCGTTTTCATTATGTTTTCTTTTTTCATCAGAAAAGTGCTCTCTTATGCTTTCTTCTTCCCTGATATGCAAACATATTTTTTTTCCTGTAACATTTAATCCATCCATCCATCCATCCATTATCTGTAGCCGCTTATCCTGTTCTACAGGGTTGCAGGCAAGCTGGAACCTATCCCAGCTGACTATGGGCGAGAGTCGGGGTACACCCTGGACCAGTCGCCAGGTTATCGCAGGGCTGGTAACATTTAATCTTGTGCTAGAAATCTAAAATGTTTTTGTACCAACTCGAAAATGTTTGTTTTATCTGTAGCTGCTTATCCCGCGCGGGGTCGCAGGGCAAGCTGGAGCCTATCCCAGCTGACCATGGGCGAGTGGCAGGGTACACCCTGGACAAGTCGCCAGCTCATCGCAGGGCTGACACACACATAGTGACACAAACAACCATTCACGGTCAATTTAGAGCCACCGATTAACCTAACCTGCATATTTTTGGACTGTGGGATGAAACCCACGCAGACAACATGCAAACTCCACACAGAAAGGCCCTCGTCGGCCACTGGGTTGGAACCCAGAACCTTCTTGCTGTGAGGCGACAGTACACTACACCACTGTGCCACCACTCGAAAATGTAGAAGTCGTAAAATAAAAATCTATAACAAAGTTTGGACTGAAATAGAGGGCCTAAGACTTTTACACAGTACTGAAGCCTACAAGAGAATTGACTTCCGAGAGCAGTCGTATCTTTAATAACGTGCGCGAGAGAGAATCCTAAATGTAGGAAAGACTCTGCATGCGCACACACACACACAGAGGCAACATAGTGTGGCATGACATGTTTTTGGGAGCTCGGAGGAAACCTGACAACCCAGAGGAAACTCATATGAACACAGGGGGAACATGCGAAGCCCTGCATAGACAGTAACCCGAGTTCAGGATCGAACTTGGATCTGGATCTGGCAACGGTACCTGCTGTTTCTAATTTGAAGTAAACAGGAGGCTCTGACCATAAAGAGCAGGAAAACAGACTCTAGACCCTCTGAAGCCCTGTCCTACACTGAAGTAATGAACATCAGGGCATCTATGCTATTACACAAGAACAATCATGAGATCTTCTCTCTAGCTGACGTCCCCTTGCTCTCAAATTCCACCACAGTGGTTTTATGAGACTGATATTTGTCCTTAACGTCTGCCATTTGCCTGGAGAGTCACTTATGTAAAGGTTAGCTCGCTGGATTTTGTGGCATAGCTGTCAGATGATACACACACTGCTTGGCTAACTGTGTATGGATACACAATCACTTATATTGTTTAGAATTGAACACCGTTTATAAAAGTGAACATGCTACTCACATGTCATCACATTCCTGCAGGCAACAAAACGACAGGCGACTATTTATCCAAACAACCAGCTTGAAAGTGGTCCGATGTTTGTTTTTTCAGTTCCTCACTCACAACTTTAGTTCATAGCTGCAGTTAATTTCCATTTTCTATGTGATGCACAAACATGGAAGAATATCTCATAATCATGGGTTCATCTTATACTGCCCGTCTTATACATCGTTTTATTAAATGCATATAGAAACATTATGCAGAAAAGTAAAGCTTGGAAGAAAATAGCAAAGATCGTTGGTGCCTCTGGTGAGTTTACGTAGCTAGGAAAGCGAGTTTGCTTTGCTAATCTGCCAACAAAGCCAAGCGTGTAACATGTAAATCAAACAGCAGTTTTCTCACTGATTAATGCCTTTATACAACAGTTCGTTCTGGTCCACTAATTTGATTGGTCAAACAGCATTCCAAGAGTGCTTATAATTACTATAACTACACTGCGTACTATAACTTTACTGTGTGTATCACTCCACCCATCTGTATCCCATTTCATTCATCTCATTATCTCTAGCCGCTTTATCCTGTTCTACAGGGTCGCAGGCAAGCTGGAGCCTATCCCAGCTGACTACGGGCGAAAGGCGGGGTACACCCTGGACAAGTCGCCAGGTCATCACAGGGCTGACACATAGACACAGACAACCATTCACACTCACATTCACACCTACGGTCAATTTAGAGTCACCAGTTAACCTAACCTGCATGTCTTTGGACTGTGGGGGAAACCGGAGCACCCAGAGGAAACCCACGCGGACACGGGGAGAACATGCAAACTCCACACAGAAAGGCCCTCGCCGGCCACGGGGCTCGAACCCGGACCTTCTTGCTGTGAGGCGACAGTGCTAACTACTACACCACCGTGCTGCCCCCATCTGTATCCGTCATGTAAAATTCCATTTCCGAGTTAGAAATGGTTTCTACAGTAGCATTAGTCAGATTATCAGCAGACATGGCAAATGATTTTTCATGGATATACTTCTTCACTGTCAGAAACAGGGGTACAATAGGAGCCTATTTCTGTCCTCCAAGGTACAGTCTGCACTAATGTATCCCCTAGGGCTCATTATTGGACCTCAAGGTAACCAAAAAGGGCCAAAAAGCTACATATATGTTCCCAAGCAGTATATAAAGGGTACAAATAAGTACCTTAGATGGTACTGCCTCAAAGACCAGCCACTGGACCACTAAAGGTACAGTAATGTCCTTTATTTTCTGAGAATGTGACTTAAAATATGAATGCTCATGAAATGAAGATGAAAAGGAAGAAGGGAAGCGAATTTCATCAGAAGCACATTTAACAGGAATGTACAAATGAATGTGAGCCAGCTAGCTCATGTGCTATACTGACGTGTGTGTAGTTTCTTCCGGATCTATTTCCATTAATAGTGATATATATACATATATATAATTTTTTGCACCGCTAATGGAAATGGATCCAGAAGAAACTACACAAAATAAAATGCTCTGTTTCTCAAAATCGAGTCGTACATGTGCTGATAGCCGGTGAGACTGAGTGGAGGAACTGTTTTATTCTATTCACACTCACTCAATTTTGAGAAACAGAGCATTTTTATTTTTTGTAAATTCGATAAATAAAAACTTTATACAAAGCATCCGACAAAATCATTTCCGCTTAGAATGTAAACAAACCGGTGAAATGACAGGAGCAATTTGTGAAAAACGCGATAATAATAATTCTTGAAAAATAAAAAAGGCACATTCTTACCATCAAATACTTGTATTCCATATTTTCTTGCTTTTTTTGTATTTTGGGGGTTTTGTTTTCGAGTAGAGTTTTTATTTCGTCCTCGTGCGCTGCCATTTTGTTTTTCTCTACTCATGGTATATAAGCTGCTAGCCTAGTAGTAGAGTAGCCAATCAGAGCGTGTGATCGCTCATATCCAGTCAGATGCGCAGCTTGTGAACAGGCAAGGCAGGCGACTGCTTGGGGCCCCCTGGCCCAGGGGCCCCCCGAGAGTCAGGGCCCGAGGGCTTATTTATTTTGTTTTTTATTGTTTTTATTGTTCTTTACCATTGTATTTTCACATTTGGAATTTAAAAAACTTTGGTTTCATACATTTTTTGTTGGTGTCAGATTATTTATAATATTGGTGATGAACACTGGTCAGAAGGGCCCCTTGGAAATTTTTGCTTGGGGCCACAACAGACTCTAGAATCGCCTCTATATCCAGTAAACGTGGATATAATTTATATATATATACATATATCAGTGTTGTTTTTGTTAACGCACCTTTTTTCATGACTAAAACGAGACAGTGACGAGCTAAACATAACTTTTTGATCACGAAAATATGACGAGATGTATCTGTTGTTTTCGTTGACGAGACGAGACGAAAATGTTAGTGGGTTGGCTATAGGACTATCAAAATGCATGGCGTTTCCTCCAACAGCGCGCGCAACCTGTCTGCCAAATGCTGAAAATATAAGCAATGCACCTGCATCCTGTCCTTGTTTGGCCACGCCAATCACCGGGCATGTCCGGGCACAGTGCACAGTTCATGGACCATGGCGGCGGCAACGCCATCACAAGGGCTTGGTGGGCGGAAAAGACGCAATGATTTATGGACATACTTTACACATAATCCAGCAGAAAATAAAACGGAATGCCTTGTAGTGAGAGACAGAGGTACACGCTGTGGCTATAAACTACGTGGCAAGAATACGACCGACCTCAAGAGGCATCTAAAGGCTCACCATGCTGCTATTTCTGCGACGGCAAGTTAACATTACAAGAAGTCCTTAATAGATCATGTATACGTTTGCTAGCTTTGGTTAATGTCACTCAACAATCGGTCTGTGATGAATTTCCTATGAAGTTTTCCAAAACACCGTGACCTGGCGAAAATGAATGGGACCGCTAGCTTCATGCTAAAGTTGGCTTGGTTAAGCGAACTTAAATTCAATGAACATGTCATGAGTAAAACTTGTCCTGCAGGGATTATTGGTGGGACAGCAACCGAATGCTTTGTCATATATTAACCCATATTTGAGTCACTGTGAAACATACGGGGGGAAATGTAGCTTTTCAGACCTGTTGCTGTGCCTTAATATGTCTAAATGAGCAGCAGCACACCTGGCTACTCTAATGTTAGCAGCATGTTTAGCCATCATATTTACATTAATGGACAGCGTGGTCATCTTCTAGTTGTGTGTTCATCATGGCATGTTTGTGCTCTATCAGCGCATTGCGACATGTTAAACGGAGGCAGAAACACGAGTCTGTGAACAATGGAGTATACACACTAGACAGCGTTTATGTAGACAGACATCCCAAGTCTCCCGGAAGTTCCGGGAGTCTCCCGCATATTGATAGTGGCTCCCTGATCAGACCCTCCAGGATTTCACAATGTTGCGATTTGCAACATCAACGCAAATTCAACCAATCCCCGTGAATTCAGGGCGGTGTTGCAATTATATCCAATCACCGCAACTTTCCCGCAAATTTGACCAATCGTTGGCGTCGTCTTGAGGTGACGTTGGCAAACTACCTTCCGCCTTACTTCCGTGTATACGTTCAAGAGAAGCAGCATGTGCGAATCTCAGGAGAGACTGCCTGCACACAGCACTAGTATTAATAGTTTTTTTTTTTCTTATATGAAGGCTGAGGCATTTCCTTTTGAATTTGGAGTCAGTGTTTATATAGGCTTAAGTTCTCTATGGTGTTGCTGAAAGTGTTATGTTTACAGTGAAGGACTGTGCGCACTTTACATTATTTTTAACTTCATCTCTCATCTCATTATCTTTAGCCGCTTTATCCTTCTACAGGGTCGCAGGCAAGCTGAGCCTATCCCAGCTGACTACGGGCGAAAGGCGGGGTACACCCTGGACAAGTCGCCAGGTCATCACAGGGCTGACACATAGACACAGACAACCATTCACACTCACATTCACACCTACGGTCAATTTAGAGTCACCAGTTAACCTAACCTGCATGTCTTTGGACTGTGGGGGAAACCGGAGCACCCGGAGGAAACCCACGCGGACACGGGGAGAACATGCAAACTCCACACAGAAAGGCCCTCGCCGGCCCTGGGGCTCGAACCCAAGACCTTCTTGCTGTGAGGCGACAGCGCTAACCACTACACCACCGTGCCGCCCTATTTTTAACTTAATACAAGAAATTAATGGATGCCAACATTTTTGCCAAAATGGTATATTTTCCATTGTTTAGGCAGCTTCAGCATCATACTGTGAGATTCTGTTCAAATTGTTTTTTTCTTTTTCTATGAAGCCTGAGCCATTTATTTTATTAGTTTATAATTATTGTTTAATTTAGTCTTCAGGAGAGACTGCCTGCACACAGTACTAGTATTAATTGTTTTTTTTCTTACATGAAAGCTGAGGCATTTATATTATATTTTAAGGTAACTTCATGTTGTGCTGTGAGGTTCTATGCACTTGAACTTTTGAACCAACAGGAGCATTTGGATAAGTAAAGCCTATTTTTCTGCATTTTTGTAGTCCTGGTAATCTTTTATATTGGTAAAGTTGTTTATACGACCATTTCTCAGTGTCTTTGTTCTTTTAATCAATAGTTTTTCAGTAATAACTTAATATTTAACATATCACTCAATTTTAATCACAAAAAGAGAAAATCGCAACAATTTCTCGCAACTTTCACTTCCTCCCGCAATGTAATCGCAACAAAAACCTAAAAAAACACCGCAATTTTCATCGCAATTTTTTGGAAAAACCCACGCATCAGACATTTTAGCACGCAACAATCACAAAAAAGGCCCACGAAATCCTGGGGGGACTGCCTGATGCCCGCAAATTGGATAATATCTCCCGGAATCTAGAGCAAGCGAGCAAGAGCGTGCACGCAAAACATTAATGTCTGCATCGCGCATATGACGGAGTGCGCGAGGGAGAGCGAGAGAGACTGCGTGTGTGCCTGTTCATGTAGCGCATGCTAGACAAAGCGCATCCTGATTGGTTTACAGACATCCAAACTAATTTCAGGGAGGTGTTGTGACACCCCCACCCCCACGCTGATGGGAAAAAAGTCATGTGTCACGACACCTCCTTGAAATGAGTTTCTGCAGGTTGGGATGTCTGTGTAGAGAGTATGCACACTAGACAGCGTTTATGTAGAGAGCATGCACACTAGACAGCGTTTATGTAGAGAGCATGCACACTAGACAGCGTTTATGTAGAGAGCATGCACACTAGACAGCGTTTATGTAGAGAGCATGCACACTAGACAGCGTTTATGTAGAGAGCATGCACACGAGACAGCGTTTATGTAGAGAGCATGCACACTAGACAGCGTTTATGTAGAGAGCATGCACACTAGACAGCGTTTATGTAGAGAGCATGCACACTAGACAGCGTTTATGTAGAAAGCATGCACACTAGACAGCGTTTATGTAGAGAGCATGCACACTAGACAGCGTTTATGTAGAGAGCATGCACACTAGACAGCGTTTATGTAGAGATCATGCACCCTAGACAGCGTTTATGTAGAGATCATGCACCCTAGACAGCGTTTATGTAGAGAGCATGCACACTAGACAGCGTTTATGTAGAGAGCATGCATACTAGACAGCGTTTATGTAGAAAGTATGCACACTAGACAGCGTTTATGTAGAGAGCATGCACACTAGACAGCGTTTATGTAGAGAGCATGCACACTAGACAGCGTTTATGTAGAGAGCATGCACACTAGACAGCGTTTATGTAGAGATCATGCACACTAGACAGCATTTATGTAGAGAGCATAGACAGCGTTTATGTAGAGTATGCACACTAGACAGCGTTTATGTAGAGATCATGCACACTAGACAGCATTTATGTAGAGAGCATAGACAGCGTTTATGTAGAGAGCATGCACACTAGACAGCGTTTATGTAGAGATCATGCACCCTAGACAGCATTTATGTAGAGAGCATAGACAGCGTTTATGTAGAGAGCATGCACACTAGACAGCGTTTATGTAGAGATCATGCACACTAGACAGCATTTATGTAGAGAGCATAGACAGCGTTTATGTAGAGAGCATGCACACTAGACAGCATTTATGTAGAGAGCATGCACACTAGACAGCGTTTATGTAGAGAGCATGCACACTAGACAGCATTTATGTAGAGAGCATGCACACTAGACAGCGTTTATGTAGAGAGCATGCATACTAGACAGCGTTTATGTAGAAAGTATGCACACTAGACAGCGTTTATGTAGAGAGCATGCACACTAGACAGCGTTTATGTAGAGAGCATGCACACTAGACAGCGTTTATGTAGAGAGCATGCACACTAGACAGCGTTTATGTAGAGATCATGCACACTAGACAGCATTTATGTAGAGAGCATAGACAGCGTTTATGTAGAGTATGCACACTAGACAGCGTTTATGTAGAGATCATGCACACTAGACAGCATTTATGTAGAGAGCATAGACAGCGTTTATGTAGAGAGCATGCACACTAGACAGCATTTATGTAGAGAGCATAGACAGCGTTTATGTAGAGATCATGCACACTAGACAGCATTTATGTAGAGAGCATAGACAGCGTTTATGTAGAGATCATGCACCCTAGACAGCATTTATGTAGAGAGCATAGACAGCGTTTATGTAGAGAGCATGCACACTAGACAGCGTTTATGTAGAGATCATGCACACTAGACAGCATTTATGTAGAGAGCATAGACAGCGTTTATGTAGAGAGCATGCACACTAGACAGCATTTATGTAGAGAGCATGCACACTAGACAGCGTTTATGTAGAGAGCATGCACACTAGACAGCATTTATGTAGAGAGCATACACACTAGACAGCGTTTATGTAGAGAGTATACACACTAGACAGCGTTTATGTAGAGAGCATGCACACTAGACAGCGTTTATGTAGAGAGCATGCACACTAGACAGCGTTTATGTAGAGAGCATGCACACTAGACAGTGTTTATGTAGAGAGCATGCACACTAGACAGCGTTTATGTAGAGAGCATGTTATGCACAACCTGTCAACCTCGATTACAATTTCCTATCTCTGTATTGGCCTAATTTAATGTTTTAAAGTAATTATTTTTTTCGACTAAAATGAATGACTAAAACTGGACTAAAACCTTTTTAGTTTTTGTCGACTAAAACTAGACCAAAACTATCAAGGATAGAATTGACTAAAATGTGACTAAAACTAATAAGCATTTCGTCCAAAAGACTAAAACTAAATAAAAAATGGCTGCCAAAAACAACACTTTTATATATATATATATATATATATATATATATATATATATATATATATATATATAATATAAAGGCACATTCTTACCATCAAATACTTCTATTCCATATTTTCTTGCTTTTTTTGTATTTTTGGGGGTTTTGTTTTCGAGTAGAGTTTTTATTTCGTCCTCGCGCACCGCCATTTTGTTTTGTATATATAATTGGTCATATTGTGTCCGAAATGTCACTAATTCAATTTCTTGTTTATAGAAGTGTTGTATAAAAGCAATATAACACTCAAGGTCATGCTTTTGTACCATATATGGGCACGGCTGTGATTCGGCGTAGACATAGAGCTGAAGGCTGACTGTAACTGAGTATAACTCTTGCTCATGCGATATTGATGAAATATAATTTGAATTTCACTGATTAGCTACAACACACTTCACCCCTACAAGTGACAACAATATCAGTTGCTACACTCTCACAAGAAAAGAAACAAGCTACAAGCAACATGAGGACTTACTGTATCACTTGTTAGATTGAACGTTGGGCAAAATAAACACATCGCATCGCATATGATACATGGAGATGTTTATAATGATGGGTCGATATATTCAGTTTATTGATACCTGTGGTACTTAGAGAAAAGTGTATCGTGACAGTTCATTGCAATATTAATATTATATGACCATATGATATCCCACTCCCAGCACCAGCAGGATATTTCCCTCTGGTATCCATCAGTGTGTGAAGTGTGTTAGGGAGATCTGGCTGGCGGCTGATGGATGGTTCTTTTGTCTATAATGAGAGCTGTGCAGGAAGCAGATGGGTCTGTGAGAAGACTCTCTCTAACAGAGGTGTGTGTGTGCGCCTGCGTTTGTTAGACCTTGAGTCACTCCATTTCCTGTATCTCCATTTTTTCTTGCTCTATCTCTCCTCAAGCACCAATGGTTCAAACAAGGATAAGTGCTTTATAAATGGTCCACACCCGAACCCAAGCAGGGGCAGGAAAAATACAGAAGTCCTCTGTTTGCATGACGAACGTGGGACCAGTTACATGCTACGGAAAAGGTATAACACTTCCGTTTTTTCCCTCTCCCTCCCTCCTGCTCATCATGAGGAGAAATCCACAATGGGCCTGCTCCTGTCGTGTGTTTAATGAGGGACAAAGAGAGAGAGAGAGAGAGAGAGAGAGAGAAAGCTTGCTTTAATAACCAGCAAGTGGAAATACACAGGGTCGTCTTGAATCCTGCCAGAAGATAATCACATCTGCACAGCTTCAATCGCACTGTGTTGATTAATCAGCCGTGTCATTAGACCTGATGTCCTGTGTCCAGCAGGGCACGTCCAGCACGAATGAATACTCTCAAAGTCCTAACTGCATAGGAGTACGGAAAAAAGCTGCTCAGAACCTGGATTAAGGAATACTTCATGCCAAAATGTTCATGAAGGAAAGGTTGTTAGAAAGCCACTTAACAGGATCTGCCTTGTATGATGCCTTCTAGCTTCTAGCTTGGGATGAAGCACCATATTTTCTGTGCTATAAGTCTCTTGGGGAATATTAAACACCTTTGAATCTGCTTTGGAAAAAAAATCTATATAAACATTGCTTTGTTGTAGAAATTGCTTTAGTGCACCAGGCCTTTTTTTTTTATTTTACCTTATTTTTGTTCTGCCTCTAAATTGACATTTTTGTCCCATTAGATTTTCTGTCCTTACAAAGAAGTCATTTTATCAATGTTTAACATTGCAACCTGGTTATTTATTATAAGCAGCTTTTGTCTCGGACTGTGAGCTTTTTCACGCTCGAGGTTTTGTTTATTTCCTCCTGAGGTGTTTGCTACAGCAGCATACCAACCATAAAAACACCAATAAATGGACTTAAATTAAAAACTGACTAATGCCAAACTGAAAACACTGTCACTGGACATCTTTTGTACTTTTAGTAACCTGGGAAAGGAAATGTAGTTCATCTTTAATATCTCATCTCATCTCATTATCTGTAGCCGCTTTATCCTGTTCTACAGGGTCGCAGGCAAGCTGGAGCCTATCCCAGCTGACTACGGGCGAAAGGCGGGGTACACCCTGGACAAGTCGCCAGGTCATCACAGGGCTGACACATAGACACAGACAACCATTCACACTCACATTCACACCTACGGTCAATTTAGAGTCACCAGTTAACCTAACCTGCATGTCTTTGGACTGTGGGGGAAACCGGAGCACCCAGAGGAAACCCACGCGGACACGGGGAGAACATGCAAACTCCACACAGAAAGGCCCTCGCCGGCCACGGGGCTCGAACCCGGACCTTCTTATTGTGAGGCGACAGCGCTAACCATTACACCACCGTGCCGCCCATCTTTAATATTATGTACATAATTGCCATTTTAGATCTGCTTCTTTTGTAGCTTGGAGAAAAAATATACCTTTAAAAAAAAGGTCATTGTTTGTTTCTGATGCTTTATAATTAGTTTCACCTCCTCGAGGTTGTGTAGTCTGGAAAATACAGGTTATTACCTCGTCCATGATGGAGTAAGCAGGGCGAGGTATTGTAATCAGTGCGGTTTGTTTGTTTGTTTGTCTGTTTATCTATTTGTTTGTGTGTCTGTCTGTTAGCAATCTAGCATCTAGATGGTTGCACCGATTGACTTTTCAGGGTGGGTAATAGATTACCTGATTAAATTTTGGGGGTAATCAGGTCAAGGTCATCAGAAAGGTCAACCTTTTGGTCAAAATAACACATTTTCCATTGTAACTCAAAAACAGTTGCTGATAGACAGATGTTTACTATTATGAGCGTATAGGAATTCCCATATGGCCTTTCATTTGGCACCATGATCTTTTACCTTGAGTGACCATGAAAGGTCAGACTCAAGGTCATGGATTTTCAGAGGGCTGTAACTTGAAAACGGTTGACGGTTGACAGATATTTACCATTATCAACTTACAGGAGGGGGCGGCACGGTGGTGTAGTGGTTAGCGCTGTCGCCTCACAGCAAGAAGGTTCTGGGTTCGAGCCCCGTGGCCGACGAGGGCCTTTCTGTGCGGAGTTTGCATTTTCTCCCCGTGTCCGCGTGGGTTTCCTCCGGGTGCTCCGGTTTCCCCCACAGTCCAAAGACATGCAGGTTAGGTTAACTAGTGACTCTAAATTGACCGTAGGTGTGAATGTGAGTGTGAATGGTTGTCTGTGTCTATGTGTCAGCCCTGTGATGACCTGGCGACTTGTCCAGGGTGTACCCCGCCTTTCACCCATAGTCAGCTGGGATAGGCTCCAGCTTGCCTGCGACCCTGTAGAACAGGATAAAGTGGCTAGGGATAATGAGATGAGAACTTACAGGAAGTGCCATATGGGCTTTCATTTGGCACCATGATCTTTGACCTTGAGTGACCTTGAAAGGTTAAACTTAGGGTCATAAGTTTTCAAAGGGTTGTAACTTGTAACATGGTTCATGATAGCCAGATGTTTACCATTATCAACATATAAGAAGTCCCATATGGGCTTTCAGTTGCTGCCATGACCTTTGACCTTGAATGACTTTGAAATGTCAAACTCAAGGTCATGGATTTTCATAGGACTATAACCTGACAGCTGATGGTTGAGAAATATTACCATTATCAACATATAGGTATAAAATAAGTACTGCCGGGTGAGGTCTGTTTTGCCTGGCAACACTTGTTCTTTACGTTGTTTACCAGACTACAAGAAGCAAGTCAATATAGTCTGTTGCTTCATTTTAAGATAAAACTGTGCATGAGAAACATCACCATGCATGCACTAGTGGAGAAGAAATCTACAGTATTAAAGCCAAACAAAACTCAAAAAATAAACTCCTTTATACTGACAGATAATATCCATGCGACATGTTCAAGTGTTCACTTGTTCATATTTGTGCCTGTATAAGGCCCAGTTCCACAATACCGATAACTATAACTACAACTATAACGATAACTATAAATAAATGGGTCCCCTGCAGTTTATGTGGTTGGAGGTCACACCAGACCGATAACGATACCTATAGCTCAGGCTTGGGTTTATCCGTATCGGCGAGATTGCTTCTGGACTGATTTCTCCAGGCCTGGACCTGATCCGATAAAACATCTGACCAGTCAGGTAATTGTTTACATGTGACGTTGTCTGAGCACGTGCTATTTTTCCCGGGGCATCTTAGTACATCCTTGCTGCATCATGAAGTCACGGAATATGGATTCACAGAAAATTAAAAATATAATACAAAGCACGGATCTTTTATTCACGGATATGTGATTTTCCATGAAATATCAATAGTCAAATATAGCTGCAAGCAGCAATGTGGGGGCCAAGCAGCATATGAGCACAGTCGTCAGGGCAGCAGAATGCACTTGGCCCAGGTAATGCCTTTGTGCAGCTTAGTCCAAAGTTGCTATGTACCAAGTTTGGGAGAAATTGGTCAAAAATTGAGGGAGGAGAAGCATTTTAATTGATTTTCACGAAATTCAAAATGGCGGAAAATCCTCAAGGCAGAATATGACTTCACAGGGTGCAATGGATTCGGCTTGACCCACGGATTCCAGAAATAGTGGAATGTTGTTTCTACCCAAAAAGCATCATGAAATATGAGCCAAAAGACGTTTTCCCTAGTTATAGCGCCCCCTAGCAGCCAATTTGTTCCAAATGTTTTGTGGGCCTTTTTGGAGTGGTGCGGCATAATGCTACCAAGTTTCGTTAAGGTACGCCAAAGGCCGGCCGAGATATGACCACACTTCCTGTTTCGCATCAGTGCAGCCAAATTTGACTGGCTGCCATGGCAAAACGCTTATGAAATTCAAAACACTGAGCATAACTTTTGTGCGGCTTGGTCCACTTATCCTATGCACCAAGCCTGGGAAAAATTGGTCAAAAATTGAGGGAGGAGAAGCATTTTAATTGATTTTCACAAAATTCAAAATGGCGGGAAAAATATCCTGCGGCAAATGACGTCATAGGGTGCGTTGGATTCGGCATGGCCCAAGGATTCCAGTGATACCAAGTTTTTGAAAATTGGACGTAAGGTTCAAAAGTTACAAGCAGAAATGTACTTGAAACTTTCACCTGCTGGTGGCGCTAGAGGATTGGGGGTGGGGACCTAAAATTTCTTGAAGGCAATCATGAGACTGTCTAGAATGTGGCTGCAGACCACTTTTTGGGAAAATCCAACTAAATTTGCAGAAGGAGAAGCATTTTATTGATTTTCACAAAATCCAAAATGGCGGAGATTCTATTCTGGTGTACATGACGTCATAGGGTGCGTTGGAATCCTCTTGGCCCAAGGATTCTACCGATATCAAGTTATTGACAATCGGGCGTACGGTTCAAAAGTTACAAGCAGAAATGTACCTCAAATTTTGACCTGTTGGTGGCGCTAGAGGGTTTGAGCTGAGCATCTGGATTTTTTTGTGGCGAGTCCTGGGATAGACTAGAATCTGTGTGAAAAATTTGAAAACATTCCTTTGAAGGCTGCCGAGATATCAGCTCACTTCCTGTTTGGCGTCTTTGCAGAAGCGTTTCATTGGCTGCTGCGGCCAAATAGTTTTGAATTTCAAAACACTGAGCATAACTTTTGAGCGGCTTCGTCCAATGATGCCATGTACCAAGTCTGGGAAAAATTGATCAAAAATTGAGGGAGTTGATGCGTTTTAATTGATTTTCACAAAATTCAAAATGGCGGAAAATCTACCAGGTGGAAGATGACGAGATAGGGCGATTTGGATTCGACTTGACCGAAGGAGTCCAGAGATACTAAGATTTTGACGATCGGACGTATGGTTCAAAAGTAACAAGCATAAATGTACTTCCAACTTTGACCTGTTGGTGGCGCTAGAGAGTTTGAGGTGCTGAGTTGAAATTTGGTCACAAGATCCGTGACGCAGCCTAGAATCAGTGTGCCAAGTTTACAAACCTCTAGTCAGACGGTTCTATGCGTTGCCATAGAATTTCATTGATTTTAACAAAATTCAAAATGGCGGAAAATCCTCAAGGCAGAATATGACGTCATAGGGTTCGATGTATTCGTCTTGAGCCAAGGATTCCTGACATAGTGGAATTTTGTTTCTAGCCAAAACGCATCATGAGATATGAGACAAAAGTCATTTTTCCTAGTTATAGCGCCCCCTAGAGGCAAATTTATTCCAAATTTTTTGTGGGCGTTTGTGGAGGGGTGGGGCATCATGCCACCAAGTTTCGTTAAGATATGCCAAAGGGTGGAAGAGATATGAGCACACTTCCTGTTTCGCGTCTGCGCAGCCAAATTTGATTGGCTGCCATGGCCAAACGCTTGAGAAGTTGAAAACACAGAGCATAACTTTTATGCGGCTTGGTCCACTTATGCTATCAACCAAGTCTGGGAAAATTTGTTTAAAAATTGCGGGAGTTGATGCGTTTTAACTGATTTTGACAAAATTCAAAATGGCGGGAAAACTATATGGGCGGAAAATGACGTCATGGGGTCCGTTGGATTCGTCTTGGCCCAAGGATTCCAGGGATACCAAGTTTTTGAAAATCGGAGCAACGGTTCAAAAGTTACAAGCAGAAATGTACCTGCAACTTTGACCTGTTGGTGGCGCTAAAGCTTTTAAAGGAGAGGCCTGAAATTTGCTGAGAGTAATGTTGAGACTGTCTAGAATCAGTGTGCAAAAATTCACAACTTTTTACCAGACGGTTCTATGGGCTGCCATAGACTTGCAGAGGCGGAAGAACGTTGAATAATAATAAGAAACAGTAGAATCCCTATGGGTGCCTTCGCAGCTTTGCTGCTTGGCCCCCAATTAATAAAGTAAACATATAAATGCAGATCAGATATACTGAACAAAAATAAAAACTTTACACTCGTTTCAAAGTCAATAATTTGAACATTTTGGAAAATAGGTTTGAAATAACGATTGTATTCAATTATCTTGTCATTAAAGATGCTATAGCATACAGATCATGTTTGTCATGGAATCGGTTCCACCGGAAATGCGATGACAATGTCCATGATCGAAAACTGTGAGTCACAACTTAATGAAATCATGTCAATATCGGGTGTGTCCTCCATGGGCGTTCACAACTGCGATACAACGTCTCCTCATGGATTGGATGATGCGTCTGAACACAGCTTGGGGAATGTGCCGCCATATTTGTACCAACATGGCACCAAGCTCCTGCAAGTTCTGTGGAGGGTTCCTTACGGTCGGCTGTGGTGCCAGTTTGATGGAGACGTGTCTGGAGATTATGGATGGTCTGTCGACTGCATCCCATAACCCTCGCAACGTCAGTGACGGATGTTCCCGTATTCAGCATGCCAATGGCACGTTCGCGCTGAATGTTTGACAGTCGTGGCATTGCAAATTAACGAATAATTAACCATAAAACCTTGTTTTTCTGAGATGACACTCTACTCTGCTACCGTGAGATCAATTGCACGTGTATCAATAGGTCACGTCACTTGTGTCACGTGGAAACGTGATTTTAGCGTGCAGTGCTCTCGCATGTGCTACGTAGGCCCGACCAGTAGAATGAATGTGTGACGTAATGCCCTTCACAATGCATTTAACCATAATCACAACAAGAACTCTTTCAAGAAAAGTTTCTAAACACTATTTGAAAAATAATGAGTGTCAAGTTTTTATTTTTGCTGAGTATATTTTAATTATGAACTCCTGCAGTCCAAAACATTTAATTGTTTTAGACTTATTTTGTATCCTTTTTTATTACATAGGTCTGTGACCTATCCGTATTATATCAATCACCGGACTATGTACGTGGGTTGTTCTGAAGTCCAAGCTGTACAGTGTGACCCGGAATAATGTGCTACTACTTGGAAAAAACTTCCATGACTATTCCTAAGTTGCATGCATTTATTTCCCTGAGTGTCAGGACCAAGCGATATTATAGTCGGGATTATAGTTGTGGTGTGACTGCTCCAGACTGGAACTAAATTCAGGCAGAGGTATAGTCATAGTTGTAGTTATAGGTATAATTATAGTTATCAGTGTTGTGGGACCGGGCCCTCAGAGTGATCTGGATTGTTTTTCTTTTAAAATAAAATGTCCTTGGGTGCTGACATCTTACTCTCTCCGAGGTTCAAGCATTGCGCTCTGAGTACAAATTACGCGAGAGAATCTGAGATTGTGACATAATTTACATGCCACGTAACTTACTGAGGCTGAGATCTAGTGGATCCATCGCTTCTAAATTGTTGTAAACAACCCTGAAGATGTCAGAGTATCAAACGTTTGGCTGTAAAATATTAAGCAGTGTTTTTTGTGTCATCCCTACCCCCCCCCTTCACCAAGAGAGTTCAGCGAACAAAAATACCAAGCCCTTTTATGATTGTTTTGGCCTAATCTAGTGAATCAAATAAATCCAGTATCGGTTTACATTCAACTTTACCTGGGACTGTCTTTGTGGTGAAGCAGCGTTAAGGGCCTTGCTCAAGGATGCAGCAGTAACAGCAGTCGTCATCTGGGATTGAACTGTGACCTCGTGATTCAAGCGTGTTTCACAGCTGGAGTCCACCTCTGGCTTTTTTTTTTTTGCTAATACAGTATGTTTTTTCCAGCTTCCGAGTGTAGCTGTAACACATCAGGAACCATCGTGTTTGACTTCAGTGGAGTGATTTTTACATTTTGCATGGAGGCCAACATGTGCACGCAGGGAAAAGAAGCAGATCTGACTCACTTTAATGAATGTCAGTGATGATGTTGATTTGGCTTTAATTAAAGCTGCAAGTCTTCTGGGATATGTCTCGGTCATGTTTGTGTGCCTGGATCCTGATATTTTAGCCCGTTCCTCTTGGCAAAGTCAAACTGTATGGTCTGGTGGTGAACAGCAATTTTTGTTCCATATACTCTCAATCAGATTTGAACACATGACCATTCTAACACATTCAGGTTCTCAGTTTTGAAACACTTCATTGTAGCTTTGGCAGAATTCATCTCCATCCATCTTGCCCTCAAACCAGAATAGCTTCCCAGTCCCTGCGGATGAAAAGGCTCCAACGATGCTACCACCACCATGCTTTGCTGTTAGGATAGCATGAATACATAGATTGCCACTGCAGATATCAAACTATATGGGCCCTATTTTAACGATCTAAGTGCATGGCCTAAAGTGCATGGCCCAAGTGCATTTAGGGCGTGTCCAAATCCAATTTTGCTAGTTTAATGGGAGAAAAAATGGTCGCAGCACAGGCGCATGGTTCAAACGGGTTATACTTATGCCGCTTTTCCACTACCAACGCAGCTGAGTTGGGCTGAGCCGTGCGGTGCTGAGTTGGGCTGAGTCGAGCTGAGTGGGGCTGTTGGAGTTGCATTTCGACTACAACCGTGCTGAACCGTGCTGGCTGGAAATGGGTGGACACATTGGGTGGAGTTAGCGAAAGTGGGTGGACGTCACGTGATGTCGTTAGGCGGCGCAAACAGTGACATCAGTGACCTTTTAAGCGGTAGTCTCACGACCCGGATAGTAAACAATAAACATGGAGTCGTTAGTGTTGCTGGTCTTGGTTCTGTGGCTTGTTGTCACCGACAACGCCAACAGATACTGGCAAGAGCGTATAGATGAGGCGAGGCGCATAAGGCTTCAGAAATTCTTGTAATTCTTCTTCTTCCGGGTTTACGGTGTTTACAGATCCCAGCGTGCTCGCGGGGCGTGTGTGGGCATGTGAGGACACTCCTCCTCACCAATCAGTGCACAGGGGAGTGTCTGCTCATGCCCCTCGCCCCACTCGGCTCGGTTTGGCTCGCTTCAGCCCCACTCCAAAACCGTGCGAGTTTTGGGTGCTGAGTAGGGCTGAAGCGAGCTGAGTCGTGCTGCTCTGAGATAGTCGAAACGCAAGCCGTGTCGGGCTGAAGTGAGCTGAAGTGAGCTGAAAAAGGGTAGTGGAAAAGGGCCATTAGTCTCTTAATTAATTTTACGTGTAACATGGAATAAACCAATCAGCCATTCTGTTTAAAAGCCAGGTGCACTTACACCTTGGCAGATTGCTATTATAATTGCGGATTTGCCAGGTAGTAGGAAAGAACACTTCCCTGTAGAGGAAGTAGATCTGCTCGTGTGATGATAAAGTGTGTGAGCAGACCATCTACTTTTTTTTTTATTTCTTGATGTACACAATAATAATCCTTCACATTGTAATCTTTTGAATTTTTAATCTTTTGCTTATTTATGCGCTGCTGCACGTCCCTGTGTGTGCAATAAACAGAGTGTATGCGCTTTATGCACCCGCCTATGAAGGTGCATAATACTATCTTGATAACATGCCCTTAAAGTGATTAACCAGGAAATTTTGAAATTACGGGGTTATGAAATGTCATCATTATACATTAATACAAGATGTTCTAGACAAAAAAAAATTAAGCGGACTTTAGCTTAAAAAACATGTTAAAGTTGTAACATCAGTCCATTGGGTCATTTCCCCGGGCGTGGCCATACTGGATTAGCCAGATACATGGATGTATTAGGAGACGAAAACGAGGGTGGTGCTACGTGACGTAGGATTCCGCACATCATCCTCATTCCGTCCTGGATCAAAGACATTTGGCCGAGTGGCTTCATCAAGTAAAGCGAGCAAACTTTACTCTTGGAAAAAGCAGCAAATGGTGCAGTGAGCATTTTACAGAAGATTGTTTTGTGAAGGATTTGTATGAAAAAATCACTGGGAAGAAGCGAGACACGAGGCAGAAACGACAACTGAAGCCAGATGTGATCCCGACTTTGTTTCACTACAATACACCGACAGCACGACAACATACCGCGACACGCATCAAACGGATAGAAGATAAGCAGGTAAATATATTTTTTTTTAAATAAACAGGCAATAAACTAGCCACTACTTTATTTTGATTCCTTTTCTAATCCTGCATTGCCATAATTTTTGTGGAGAAATGCAAACAAATTGACTGAGAAGTCACGATAGACCATAATATTGTACTATAGTCTAGTATAGCATGCACTTGTACACCTCCACTGTGCTCGCGGAAAATGACATCACACACGATAGAGTTACGGCGGCCTCCCTGACAAAAAATAGTCCCGTCTATTTTCATCACTTTAATGGTTATATCATTAAGAACAAATTCAACATGCATCTTTTTTTTTATAAAGGACAGACATAAAGATAGACGGGCGGCACGGTGGTGTAGTGGTTAGCGCTGTCGCCTCACAGCAAGAAGGTCCGGGTTTGAGCCCCGTGACCGGCGAGGGCCTTTCTGTACGGAGTTTGCATGTTCTCCCTGTGTCCGCGTGGGTTTCCTCCGGGTGCTCCGGTTTCCCCCACAGTCCAAAGGCATGCAGGTTAGGTTAACTGGTGACTAAACTGACCGTAGGTGTGAATGTGAGTGTGAATGGTTGTCTGTGTCTATGTGTCAGCCCTGTGATGACCTGGCGACTTGTCCAGGGTGTACCCCGCCTTTCGCCCGTAGTCAGCTGGGATAGGCTCCAGCTTGCCTGCGACCCTGTAGAACAGGATAAAGCGGCTAGAGATAATGAGATGAGATAAAGATAGACTTTTAGCTCTATTTCTGAGATATTTTATTTAAAATAACCCTGAAATACTGCGCCATTGACTTCAGACCAGGTTTTTATTGATCAATCATGCCAAATAACCGCTACCTTAAGATAGCAATGCGCCACCAATGCACCTGACCACACCTTGTTTTAAGACCAGTGTGCCCATGAGCACTCAAATGGGCACAAGTATATTTGCTGTTTAAAAAACATGGGCACTGGAGAGGAAAAATGACAACTGCATCTGTTTCAAACTAGCAAAGACACTTGCGCCGTGTGTAACATAGCGCCCTATAGCGTCGTCCTCTGGGCAAATACAGATCTCTTCCTCTATCTTTCTGTACTCACAGTCTGTTAGACAAGAACACACTTTGTTTAGACAAGTGATTCCCACTCTCAGTGGAGCATGAAAGGTCTCCATCTCATCACAGCCTTCTCTTTCCGTGTACAAATTCCAACTGTCTGACTTTTCAGGACAATGTACATGTACTGTATATAATATACACTCCACCCACTGTTCTACAGTCAGCTCCAGTCAGTCTGTTTGTGTGGGACGTAGCACCTAAGGCTAGGGAAAAGGTAGTGAAGAGAGAAAGAGATGTTAATGTTTTCTGACACGCTCGCTCCTGCCCTCAGTGAACTTCTTCTCTCTGTGCAGCAACACAGTTATTAAGCTTTGTGATGTGTTGCCGAAGGGCCTTCTAAGGACCGAAACAGACAGTTCTTCTTATCTCTTCATGTTGCTTTATTAATTCTAACTGACGATGCCTCTATGCCGCTATTTAGAGATGAATAGGTTCATAAAGAGGGGAGATACATACGATTGACATAATATAACTTCAAGTTTATTAGCGTGCCTAATAACTGTTGCAAAGGCTATTCAGAACACTGTAGGGAGCTTTGAAAAAAATTGCCCAGAGCCCAACACAACGAGCGTTTGAGATAACCGCTTGCAAAAAAAAAAAGGCGATATTTTTTCAGCTATGTAAATCAGATGCCTTTTCAATCCATTAAACTATTGCTACATTACATAGGCTCAAAAACAGCATACGTGCTAGCGTTTTAACTTTTGCTATTGCTAAACGCTGAGCTAATAAGGCAGTTCAAAGCGACTGCTGAAACAATAACTAGTTTTAGCAAGAAAGCTGGATTAGCATAATGCTTCAAAACCAAGCACCAAGTCCTTGAGCTGCCTCTCACTTTTCTGCTGCTTTTTGTCTTACTTCTCTTGTTCCTTTTTTTTTTTTTTGGCTTTGTCTTTCTGATAAGTCACAGACATGCTAGCAATACGAAGGCGGTTTCATCAAATGTCACTGTTCATTGGCTCTTGTAAGTTTTACGATGATTCCCACATTTTGACATTTGACATTTCCATGGTCTTCAGTTGTCAGTCCTCATCTGACCGCTTTATAAAGACTAATGAGCGTGTTCATGTGCTGTTTCTGACAGCCTTCAGTATGTTCCTCGTTGGGTTTCAAATGATCACCCAGAATAGGACTTCGCTGCAGGATGTAAATCTAGAGGAATAAAATCATCAGATTAATGTGCGGAAAACAGCCAGCTGGCCTGCAGGTGAGTGGAGCAGATCGACTGATTGGCTCACTTGACTCAATTAAATAAAGTGGCCTCATTTCCTGCTCAAATATGCTGCATCAAGTGCTCCATCAAACCGGCTCTACATACACCATGATTACGACACTTACCATTAATGTTTAAGAGCAAATCAGATGAATAATTACTGCCAAGTGAATCAAATAAAAAGTTTTCCAGAGAATCCAGACAATACACCTCTACTATTCTCAATATTTAAAGTAAAATTCCACCCTGAATGACCTACACAGTAATCTAGGATATAATAATGTGTTTTATATTGATTTATTTCATAATAAATTCTGAGCTAACTTTTTTGATTGGTGTAAGTGGTTAGCACGATCACCTGACAGCAAGAAGGTTCTGGGTTTGAGCCCAGTGGCTGGCGGGGGCCTTTCTGTGTGGAGTTTGCATGTTCTCCCCGTGTCCGCGTGGGTTTCCTCCGGGTGCTCCGGTTTCCCCCACAGTCCAAAGACATGCAGGTTAGGTTAACTGGTGACTCTAAATTGACCGTAGGTGTGAATGTGAGTGTGAATGGCTGTCTGTGTCTATGTGTCAGCCCTGTGATGACCTGGCGACTTGTCCAGGGTGTACCCCGCCTCTCGCCCGTAGTCAGCTGGGATAGGCTCCAGCTTGCCTGCGACCCTGTAGAAGGATAAAGCGGCTAGAGATAATGAGATGAGATGAGATTTCGTAATAAATTCTGAGCTAACTTTTTTGATTGGTGTAAGTGGTTAGCACGATCACCTGACAGCAAGAAGGTTCTGGGTTCGAGCCCAGTGGCTGGCGGGGGCCTTTCTGTGTGGAGTTTGCATGTTCTCCCCGTGTCTGCGTGGGTTTCCTCCAGGTGCTCCGGTTTCCTCCACAGTTCAAAGACATGCGGTTAGGTTAATATGGGACGGCCTTGGGCTGAGGTGCCCTTGAGCGAGGCACCTAACTCCCAACTGCTCCCCAGGTGCTGTTAGCATGGCTGCCCACTGCTCTGGGTGTGGGTGTGTGCTCATTGCTCACGTGTCTGTGCATGTGTATGTTCACTGCTTTAGATGGGTTAAATGCAGAAAGGAATTTCACAAGCATGTGATGAATAAAGTTCTTCTAAAATTTTGGTCTATTTTCACTTTGGATAAAGGTTTCATCTTGACTTAAAGACAGTGATGCAGCGGCGCTTCAGTCTGTCCAGCTATCTCACCTTCTCATCTGTACGTTGTCTTCAAACAAATCAGGATCTAAAGACTGAACGTTCATGCTAATACATCTATGATCACCATCAGGCTCATAATCTTGTACATCACCACCTAGCCAAGCTGAGTCTCTGTCACCAATGCACCAATGTATCCATGTTGGATTTCTTATTAGCTCATCTGGCCAACACGCGATGAGCTTATGCCATCATGTGTTATCTGTCGTCTGTCCGGCATCATCCATATTTCATGAAAATCACTTCTCTCTCAGTTCTTTACTGAGTTGTATTCTTTTTGGCAGGAAGGTAGGTCTGCCTGGGGTGCATATAGCTTCTACCTAAATTTGTGTAAGTGCAATTAATCATGAAGCTATGGAGTAATTAAGCCCTAATGAGCAGTTTCCACACAAATCGCTTCTTCTCCCTCAATTCTACACCAATTTTGATTTTCTCTGGCATGAAGGTAGGGGTACCTAGGGTGCATATAACTTCTACCCAGATTTGCTTCATTACAATTATTAATGAAGTTATGGACTAATTAAGCCTTAATGAGCAGTTCAACAAAAATCACTTCTTCTCGGTCAATTCCTTGCCGTTTTGGATTCTTTCTGGCAAATAGGTCGGTATTCCTAGGGTGTATATAGCTTCTATATATAGCTTGTATATAGTGTATATAGCCTGCAACATTTATTGGGCAAGGTGCTCCACTTTAGATCGTTCCTTCTGGACTAGACGGGGCCGGAGTGAGCTACGTCTCGTTACTGATATTGGATGTCACTGGTAAATGGTGAGTGAGAAAAGAAGCTTTTGCTGTTTTGTTTTTAGGAGCCAATAACTAAATATGACCATTATCCCTTGTGTTTGAAATTGTTTAATATGCATCTTCTATTATTCCCATTGCAACTGTGCTAGCAAAAATAATGCCCCTCTGTGACATCAGCGTGGCACATAACCACTAATTGTCATGGGAATAACGTGAATATAGCACCTGCCAACAAACTGACACCAGATTCACAAAACATATCCCAACTAATTTACAATAACTCTATACACTATATTTGCAAAAGTTACACCTGTATGTGTTATGGCCAGGTGTCCATAAACCTTTAGCCATATAATGTGTTTGAGGATCTTTAAGTGTAGAAAATTATAAAGCAGCGTTGAATAGAAAACTCAGATTCCCCCAAATCAGATGTAATTTACATAGAGCAGGGGACCAGTTGTCTGTTTAAGCTCCTTATACCATAATCCTCTTAAGGGAAGCGTGTTTAGATAGGAAACGCTGTCCTTCACACATACAAATGCATCCTCAGAATTGTCTCTCTGCACTGCCAAACTGTTAACCAGTAGTCTCAAATCCTGAAAACTCAAATCCTCTCAAAGAGAGCTGAACAGGAAGTACTCTAGCACTCTTTGACTCACTTTCTCTCTGCCTTTTAATTGTCTTTGTGGTTGCTAAGTTATCTGGATAGTCAATTCTTCTTCTTTCAGCTGTTCCTGTTATCCATTATCCACAGGGGATAATGTCCCTCCATCTCCTCCTGTCCTCTGTATCTTTTTCTGTCACACCAACCATCCTCATGTCCTTCACCACATCCATGAATCTTATCTTTGGGCTTCCTCTTTTCCTTCTACCTTCCTTCTACTTAGTCCTCCTCAGTCTTAATTCACCAAAACAACACAACCAAACCATCACCAAGGTGTTCATCATTTAAATGAAATGTATGCTGTGATGCTCAATGTCACAGCCACAAACATTAAGAGAAAATACAGTATTAATATTATTCTCTGAAAAGCCCTGGACTTGTCCTGTCCCTTTAAAATACAGCTCGGGAAGCAGGGATCAATATTGACTAACCTTATGACCGACAATTTCATGCTCGTTCTCTGTTTGAGACTGGAGCCAAGCCCTGAAGCTTTAACAAAGGGTCTTTACTGTTGAGCCACAGTCTGTAATGTTTAAAATAGCTATTTAACCACTGGTATCACCACAAGGGTGGGGTCACAAGGGCAACTTTGCAGGATGTGCCACTGCAAGTGTATTATTATCCTTCCTTCCTTCCTTCGACTCTTCTTCTCATACGTTATGAAATTACACATAAAGAAAAATAAAGTTAGGTCTTTGGAAGAGATGGTTTCATCTAACACTTGGTATGCTTTTTGGACCGTCTCTTTTTGAGAAACCTTTTTGTTGTTGTTGTTGTAGTTTTATGTAGAATCCAACAAAAGACCGTTTAAAGCTAGACCCAATAACCTCTCAGAGATCTTTAAAGAACCCTTTTTTGTGTAGTGTATTTATAAATACAGAGGTTTTGAATGTATAATGGTTTTATCATTCTACGTTCTGTCAAACCTTAAAAAAAAAAACATTCAGCAGGTTTACATTGTACTACAAAAGAAATCTTGTTTTCTGACATCTGACATCATTTGATGACACAAAACTTGTGCTCCAACTTCACAAGAAAAGGAAACAGCAAAGAACAATATGATCATTCTTTAGTTCATGCTGCTTGCACTAATCCTGGTCAAACGATCCAGAGTCTATTCCAAAAACACTGGGGGAGAAGCAGGAATACACCTCGAATGGGATTCCAGTCCATTGCAGGACACCAGTCATTTACACCTGTGGAGAAGCCATTGCCTAATGGTTAGAGAAGCAGCTTTGGGACCAAAAGGTCACCGGGTTGATTTCCTGGACCAGCAGGAATGGCTGAAGTGCCCTTGAGCAAGGTATCTAACCCCCAACTGCTCCCCAGGCTGCTCTGGGTATGTTGTACATCACTCTGGATAAGAGCGTCTGTTAAATGCCTGTAATGTCATGTAATATACATAGCCATTCCAGATACCAGCATGTTTTTGGAGTTAGGAGAAAACAGTGAACCCAGAGGAAACCCAGACAGTCATAGAAAGAATATGTACAGGCAGCAAACATACCAGGATGGAACCAGGGACCCTAGAACTGTGAGGCTGCACCACAGTATTATTGGGTGTTTTTGTGATCATCTTCCTCTCTCAGTCGCAAACAAGTTGTGAATGTTAAGAATGTGACTTGTCATAAAATCATGCCAAAATCTCATCTCATCTCATCATCTCTAGCCGCTTTATCCTTCTACAGGGTCGCAGGCAAGCTGGAGTCTATCCCAGCTGACCACGGGCGAAAGGCGGGGTACACCCTGGACAAGTCGCCAGGTCATCACAGGGCCGACACACAGACAACCATTCACACTCACATTCACACCTACGGTCAATTTAGAGTCACCAGTTAACCTAACCTGCATGTCTTTGGACTGTCGGGGAAACCGGAGCACCCGGAGGAAACCCATGCGGACACGGGGAGAACATGCAAACTCCACACAGAAAGGCCCTCGCCGGCCCCGGGGCTCGAACCCGGACCTTCTTGCTGTGAGGCGACAGCGCTAACCACTACACCACCGTGCCCATGCCAAAATCATACACCATAAACCCAGCTTTACTGTTGTTCATGTAGAGTAATGTTAGACACCAGAGAGTTGCTTGTAAAACTGACATATGAGTGATTCCACGCTTATGGGTACTGAAATGGGGACATGAACTTATTTTTAAAAATTCACCTAAAACCATTTCTTTTTTTACCATCAGGTCACAAAACATGTAATCTTTAATGAATGATATGTTAAAAGATAACTTTAGTTTTCTGAGATGTAATAAAATCAAGTTTATTTGTACAACAAAAACAATAAAAACATATTTATATGCCAAAGTCAGAACGTAACAGAAGTGTTGTGGACATATATATTCTCAATTTTAACAATGTAGAATTACTTTTTGAAACATAGGAAGGTGATGTTTTAGCAAATATAATTAATAAACATGTGTAGTAGAATAAACATGCACATTCTTTCAATAAGATTAACATGGTATAGAGCTAGATTGTAATTAATTTGTAACAGACACGAGATGGACAATCGTAACAGAAGTAATGGAACAGACATCATTTTGGAATTCATAGGCTTGACTTTGGCATATAAATATGTTTTTATTACATCTCAGAAAATTAAAGTTATCTTTTAACATATCATTCATTAAAGATTACATGTTTTGTGACCTGATGGTAAAAAAAGAAATGGTTTTAGGTGAATAAGTTCATGTCCCCATTTCAGTACCCATAAGCGTGGAATCACTCATATCCCATGCTGCTCCTTCCAGTCCCCTCTAAAACTTTCTTCTCTCAAGCAGCTGAAGAAGGAAAAAAATAAGCTCATCAGCTACTTGATGATCAGCAACCATGCTCCATGCACCTGCTAGATCAGAAGCTAGCACATATAGCTTCAAAATCCTCTCAGCATTGACAGGAATAATATCTATGAGCATGATTTTTTTAATGAAGACAGAGAAAGCGGTGGAGACCCATCTATATGAGTGCTTTGTCAGAGATGTTGAAATGCATGCATTGCTGCGTTTGCAAGTCAGTTGCCAGAAAGCTCATTTCCTAATGAGGGAACTCTAATGCCCTCCCATGATGACAACAAAAACTGAGACTCGTGCAAGACTGTCCGTTTCTGGTTCAGGAAATGTCTCCTATTTGAAGTATGGTAGTTTCTATGACAGCGAATGGTGTTTTTTTTTTTTTTTTTTGTAGCTCTATATGGTTGAACAACTTCTCCAACTCATCAGCTATTCATGAGTAAGCCAAGCGTCTTACAGCAGAGAAATGAAAATCTGCAGATCAGGGGTTCCCCCAAGGCTGGAAACCACTGGTTAATGAAAAGTTCCCACTGTGAAATTTTAGAATGAAGACAAGATTCGTGACCTCATGGTGTATAAAAATTCCAAAGCAGGATACAGATGAGACTTTGAGTGAGCTCCAGTCAGCATTAATGCGTTTATATTCACCTCATGACTGAAAAGAAGACGTTCACTTTTTACTGCTCTTTTTACTGGAAAGTAACAGACAAACTGCTCTGAGCAAAATAGCCTTGAGCAGTCTGGACCTCGAGGCAGTCTAGACTTTACCGTAGTTTACATTTGAGGTGAGCTGCAGGAAAAACGTTCAGTAGAAGTTGGTCTCATTGTTAATAATTTTGTATGATGACCAAGCTGGAATGAAGTTAACCAAACAGTTCAAACAGCAAAACTAAAAGTTAACAGCAAAGGAAAAATAATAGTTATGTTAAATCTGACTGCAGGTAATGACCCCATTTGGGATCACTAGATTAAAAATGAGGTCACAAGAAACTCCCAGCCTCCTATTTGATGTATTCATTTATTTTACACATTAATATGAATACTATGAATATGTAAATATGAAGACAGATTTTGTGTGCTACTATTTTGAAGCATTATTGGGAGTCATATACAAACAAGCCACATTTAAATTAAGAGTGATATTTTAGCTAGTTTAGGCTTTTTTGTTATCCTATTCCTCGATAACATTGAGTCACTCTGATCCAATCGAATAACAGAAGTCAAGAAACAAGCATGAAAATATGAAGAAATATTTATTGAATATGGATTTACAAATGTGGTGGCACAGTGGTGTAGTGGTTAGCACTGTCGTCTCACAGCAAGAAGGTTCTGGGTTCGAGCCCAGCGGCCGACGGGAGCCTTTCTGTGTGGAGTTTGCATGTTCTCCCCGTGTCTGCGTGGGTTTCCTCCGGGTGCGCCGGTTTCCCCCACAGTCCAAAGACATGCAGGTTAGGCTAATTGGTGGCTCTAAATTGACCGTAGGTGTGAATGTGAGTATGAATAGTTGTTTGTCTCTATGTGTCAGCCCTGCGATGATCTGGTGACTTGTCCAGGGTGTACCCTGCCTCTTGCCCATAGTCAGCTGGGACAGGCTCCTGCAACCCTGCACAGGATAAGCGGTTAGGGATAATGGATGGATGGGTTTGAAATGGAGTTGGTCCCCCTTTTGGTTTTTATAATAACCTCCACTCTTCTGGGAAGGCTTTACACTAGATTTTGGAGCATAGCTGTTGGGATTTGTGATCATTCAGTGACAAGAGTATTAGTGAGGTCAGGTACTGATGTTGGGTGACGAGGTCTGGGGTGCAGTCGGTGTTCCAGTTCACCTTAAAGATGTTCAGTGGGGTTGAGGTCAGGGTTCTTTGCAGGACACTTGAGTTCTTCCACTTCAACCTTGGCAAACCATGTCTTCATCAAGCTTACTCTGTACACACAGGGACATTATGAGACTGGAACAGGTTTGGACTTCTTAGTTCAAATGAAAGGAAATCAGAATGCTACAGCATATAAGTCAATGTGTACTTCCAACCTTGTGGCAACAGTTTGGGGAAGAACCACGTATGTGTGTGATGGTCAGTGTAGCTAGAATACAGCCAGATGGACCGGCCATGTTTTCAGAATGTCAGACAGTTGACTGCCCAAACAGTTTTTGTATGGAGAGCTGTGCCAAGGCAAGTGCTCATTTGGAGGGCAGAAGAAACGCTTCAAGAACAATCTCAAAATGTCCCTCAAAATCCTTGAAATCGATCTCAGCTCCTGGGAGTCGCTTGCTCAGGATCGTCCAGCATGGCAAGTAAAGCTCACTATTCGCGCATGTGCAGCAGAGATGAAACGCATCACCGAGGCCCAGAAGAAACAAGCTGCACGGAAGGCTCAAACTATTGCCACCCCCACTACAGCACCTACCCACGCGTGCCCGACGTGTGGGTGTACCTTCAAAGCCCAGATTGGCCTCATCAGTCACCTCCAGACCCACAACCACCACCCACCAAATTGAAGTCATGGTCATCTTCGACCCCAAAGGACGAACATAATCATCAGCTAAAATATAGTGTAGTAACTTTCGTTAGGTACTAACTAGCTATAATGAGTTCTCTAGTTAATCCACTGTAGCTTTATACACTAGCGTATTTATTGTAAGTTCACTTTCTTTGACATGCATTTTTGATTGTGTCATACCGGTATATTACACACATGATCATCTGTGTATGAAGAAGGTGTTGGGCCAAATTAGTTCAGCACAGTCATTGTCTCTGGTTACTCTTCAATAAAGAATGCGCTTGGAGACAAAGTTTCTCCACAAGGAGCGTTTGTATTCTCATAACAAAGGCAGTGACAGAAGGATGTACAGTCATTCAACAAATTGGCTAAAAGAGCTTCATGCAAACACGGCACTCTTTCTCATGAGTGTTTTTTTTGTGTCTGCCACCCACACACACTTTACTGAAGGCACTTTCAAGCTGTGCAGTGTTGTCCTGAAGCTCTTCTGAATACGGCTGTCGAATAATGGACATTGTACAAGTTTTTGAAATGCTTTATGTAGCCTGGATGGAACTTTTTAGGAAATTCTCAGTGCAGGTGCACTTAACGTAACCGCAACATTAAAACTCTACTTTAGCACCAACTATAAACCTCATAGTGGAAGAGGATGGTCTAAAGACAATGATAGCAAAACAACATTGTTTTCTAATAAGGTTAACCTTGGTCTTTTTGAGCCATCATTTGCAGTACAAAATAGGAATAATTGTTGACCTTCACATGGGGTTGCACAGTGGTCCCTGGTTCGATTCTAAGCTCAGGTTACTGGGTTCACCTGGGTTTCCTTTCACCTCCTAAAACATGCTAGGTCAAATTTCAAGCCATAGACGCTGTACATAAGTTCGAGTCATGAGAGTTCAGGTCCTGGATTCAAATATTACGTAACCATGCAAGTGTGCTAATGAGTGTGCTGTGTGTTGGGTCCTGCAGGGTGAGCTGTTGAGTCCGTGCCGCTGTAGTGGCTCAGTGCGCTGCACTCATGAGCCATGCCTGATAAAGTGGATCAGTGAGAGAGGCTCGTGGAGCTGTGAGCTGTGCTACTACAAATACCAAGTCATCGCCATCAGCACCAAGAATCCGCTACAGGTGACCTGCTGCACACCATGGACACATCCAGCTCATAGCCAAAGAACAATCAAGCTCTTTGTAAAAAATAAAGTGTTTGTGATAGAATGTTGAGAACATGTGTAAGTTTGAGTCAGAACTGTAGATCGTGTGTACTCAAAAGAAACACTTGAGTGCAGAGTAAATTGTGAGCAACTGATTGGACTGTAGACAAAATTTGAATTGGTTTAGCCCCTATTTGAAGGGATTAAACAAAAGACACTATTGGGTATTGTCCACTTTATAAATAAAATATTACTAGGCATGTAACGATATATTGTGAAACGATAAATCACAATACAAATTCATGACGATTCGAATAGGTGAAATATAAAATGAATCGTGATATGATTATCAGGCTGTATCTCTTAGCTTTTCTTCGCTGTAATTGCACTGTTTAGACAGCAGAGTACAGATATAACATACAATAGCGGGAATGCATGTGACTTCAACATAGGCAGAAGTAACGCTACTCTAATGCTGCAAAAACACAAAAACATTTTTTAAAAAGGGGGAAAAGCTGTTGTGTGATTGACTATACAAATAGATTTAACAAGAATCCAGAGCTCTTTTTTTATAGACTGCTGAAAGATAAATAAAAGAGAAGGAAATGGAGGGAGAACAAATGTTCGTATGTTTATCAAGAAAAAGGCCTTTATTATTAACTTTTTTCATTTTTACTAAAATGAATATTTTAGTTAATAGGCTGTTATATTTTACTGCAACCTTGACAAAAGTGGGTAAATAATATTTTTTGGGTTATTTAGAAAATTAAACTTTTCTTAATTTAACAAAAGGAATATTTAAGTTGAAAAAGAAGAGCAAAATAAATGCTGCATTTTTTGAATAATAAAATTTTCTTCATTTAATGTTTTTCAAAAATATCATGGGAAAATCAATTTTTGAACCCAATACCATGAACCGAATCAAATTGTGAATTGAGTAAATTGTATGCTTAAGCATTTCTTACTAAAGATGAGCTGAGATTATTTCTGTTTGTCTAAAGTATTCTATCATTTATTGAGTACTGATATATTTGCACAACTTACCTTACCATCTTGGTTGTAGCTGTTTGTAGTTGTGTATTCGGGTTGTTAAACTGGTGCATGTGTCTGTCTTTCTGTCCATGCAGTGGCAGGCGATCTCTCTGACGGTGATCGAGAAGGTGCAGATTGCAGCGGCGGTGCTCGGTTCGCTCTTCCTCATCGCTAGCATCTCATGGCTCGTGTGGTCTTCGCTCAGTCCCTCAGCCAAGTGGCAGCGCCAGGACCTGCTCTTCCAGATCTGCTATGCCATGTACGGCTTTATGGACCTGGTGTGCATCGGTAAGTCAAGGAGCTGGCGCGTGTGGGGTTTTTTTTCTCTCTCATGTGTGAGGTTTCACAAGTGTTATCCAGCACCATGGGGTAGCTAAACCCCAAAGGAAATCTTTAATTAATGTCATTACTAGTGTTGTAGTCGAGACCACCTAAACCAAAACCAAGTCATGATCAAGATCAAAGTGTATCGAGACCAAGACAAGACCAAGACTTTGAGGGGTTGAGACCAAGTCAAGACAAAGACCAAGGCAGGGTGAGACTGAGTCAAGATCAGGACCAGACCAGTGGGTATGAAGGAGGTGAGGGAGGGCTGACAGCTGTTAACAGGAAGAAAAATTTCAAATCCGTAATGAATCACATTATTGGTGTCATTTGAAGCAAGAAGTTTTCCATCCAATCACAGTAACAATGTCAACAAATACACTATATTGCCAAAAGTATTCGCTCACCTGCCTTGACTCACATATGAGCTTAAGTGACATCCCATTCCTAATCCATAGGGTTCAATATGACGTCGGTCCACCCTTTGCAGCTAGAACAGCTTCAACTCTTCTGGGAAGGCTGTCCACAAGGTTTAGGAGTGTGTTTATGGGAATTTTTGACCATTCTTCCAGAAGCGCATTTGTGAGGTCACACACTGATGTTGGACGAGAAGGCCTGGCTCTCAGTCTCCGCTCTAATTCATCCCAAAGGTGTTCTATCGGGTTGAGGTCAGGACTCTGTGCAGGCCAGTCAAGTTCATCCACACCAGACTCGGTCAGCCATGTCTTTATGGCCCTTGCTTTGTGCACTGGTGCACAGTCATGTTGGAAGAGGAAGGGGCAGCTCCAAACTGTAAAAACAGTCTGCATGCCTAGGTGCTTGATTTTATACACCTGTGGCCATGGAAGTGATTGGAAAACCTGATTCCAATAATTTGGATGGGTGAGCAAATACTTTTGGCAATATAGTGTAAATCAGACAACGCATAGGGAATTTAGTTAAATCCCTGCAATTGTGGTCTTGATCCATCTTGAAATAACAGAGTTGACAGAGTCTCTATATCTGGGGCAGAGATGAGATGGAGTAAAAATGCAGTCGATTCCAAGACGAGACCGAGACCTTCAAAAAGTGGTCTCGAGACCAGTCTCAAGTACTACAACACTAATCTTTACAGAGTAGTGCTTCCAAGTTCCAAGAGATTTTCACCCTAAACTTGCTTGCTTGCACCTGCCAGGAGGTTACGACTTGCCGTCAACAAGATATTCATCTTGAGTATATATCCAAACTGCAAGTTGGTAGTAACTTTCTGTAACATTTACCCCAAAGAAAAAAGTAGGACTATCTTTGGTGTTAGCATAAAGTCATGTCTCAGCTGCTTTTCAGCTAAAACCACCTTAATTAAGGCATGTTGGTCCAACTGTCCCCTGGAGCATCACTGGGATGGTAACAACACATGTACGCAAAAGGCTCATTTAAAATATGACAGCATGAAAATCTCCTGGAAAAAAGCAAGACAAGAAGACAAGACCGTGGGCGTTATTGAACGGCTTCATTCTTGGCTATGGATAATTGAGATATTTCTACATAAAAGCTGCCAGATTCTCTCATCTCAGAATTTAAATGTGCAGACAGACTCGTCTAGACTGAGCAGAGCTCGAATTTTCTGCTGCTCAGTCAGATCTTCACAGCCTGCACATTAATGTTTCAAGGAATGCTGAAGCTAATTGATCTCCGACATGTCCAGAGCAGTAGAGCAGAAGTCCAGAAGTATTGGCACTCTATTTAAAAAAAAAGAGCAGATCTCGTTGTGTCAAATACATTTAGACATATTGAATAAAATGTCCAGTTAAACAAAAGGATAAACCATTTGTCTTTGTTTGAAAGGAAAAATCTTTATTTGAAGGAATAATATTTTCTTTCAAAATATATATGCAGAATATAACTGATAGCGGCGGCACGGTGGTGTAGTGGTTAGCGCTGTCGCCTCACAGCAAGAAGGTCCGGGTTCGAGCCCCGGGGCCAGCGAGGGCCTTTCTGTGTGGAGTTTGCATGTTCTCCCTGTGTCTGCGTGGGTTTCCTCCGGGTGCTCCGGTTTCCCCCACAGTCCAAAGACATGCAGGTTAGGTTAACTGGTGACTCTAAACTGACCGTAGGTGTGAATGTGAGTGTGAATGTTTGTCTGTGTCTATGTGTCAGCCCTGTGATGACCTGGCGACTTGTCCAGGGTGTACCCCGCCTTTCGCCCGTAGTCAGCTGGGATAGGCTCCAGCTTGCCTGCGACCCTGTAGAAGGATAAAGCGGCTAGAGATAATGAGATGAGAATGAGATAACTGATAGCCCTGAGAAATATTTAAATTTATATATATAAACAGTTATTCCACGAAATCGAGTGGTACATGAGCTGATAGCCGACGAGGTGTGTAACACCAAGTTGGCTATAAGCCATGTACGACAAGATTGAGAGGAATAACTGTTTCATTCTGTCTACATTCACTGGATTTTGACAAACAGAACTTTTATTTTTTGCAAATTCGATAAATAAAAACTTTATACAAAATGTCTGACAAAATCATTTCCACTTAAAATGTAAATAAACCTGTGAAATGACAGGAGCAATTTGTGAAAAATGCGATAATAATAATTCTTGAAAAATAAAAAAAGATGCGTTCTTACCAGCAAATACTTTCATTCCATATTTTCTTGCTTTTTTTGTATTTTGGGGGGTTTTGTTTTCGAGTAGAGTTTTTATTTTGTCCTCGATTGGTTCAGCAACACACGCTGCCATTTTCTTCTTCTTTAGGGTTTTTTGTCGGTTGGCAAACCAACTTAAAGGTGCATTACCGCCACCAACTGGGCTGGAGTGTCGAACAGGCGATATTTGGGGAGGAAAAAACAAAAACTATATTCTTTTAGCTATTCTTTTAAATACTTGATAAAGTGATGTATCCAACTTGATGCGTTCAGCCATTTTGTTTTTCTCTACTCACGATATATGAGCTGATAGCCTAGTAGTAGAGCAGCCAATCAGAGCGCGCAATTGCTCATATCCAGTGAATGTGAGTAGAATATATATTTCTTTTCATTTGCTCTCAGTACCCAGGATTGCCCAGCTATAATCCACCCAATGGACATTAAAAACACAAAATAGTCCAAAGCCTGGATGACAGAAAAGTCGCTCATGCTATCACTCTATTCCTCTCCGAGTGGCTCTTTCAGAGAAGCTTCGCTCCTAATTAAATGATAGAATTGTTGATTAATAAAGTGTCAGATGATAATTGTGAATCTGCTTCGCTGTGAGATCTGTGACAAGAGCTATTTGCATGTTTATAGAGCAAGAGATAAACAGGACGCGAAGATAAGCCAGAGAGAAAGAAAGACTGACAAATGGCTCAACCTGAGCATGGAGAAGATTTCCTCGAACATAATCGCTACAATAAAAGGCTGCCCCATAATCCACAGGCCACTATAAAAGAGCTGGCATGCGTGCGATGGCTTCTTCAGCACCATGCTCTTCTCTGACAGCTTTGTGAATTATGAGGCTTTGACAGAGTCACTGTTCTGTAGCGTCGTGTCACAGACGGTCCATAAAAACGGATGAGAAATATGGCGAGGGCTTGAGAGGCCGAGGCTATAATACCCACGCACTGATGGAAGAAAAAGACTCTCCCTCAATTAGGATGACAGACACGCCTGAATAGATCAGGCAAAGCTATTGGATTGAGAGTGGAGGATGTTACACACTCCTTTGGCAGATTAAAGAGAATAATAATATATTTTTATTAGTGCTGATGGAAGACTGGATGCAAGAAGTGGTTTCTATGAATAATCTGTGTGTGTACATGTATGTGAGAGGGAGAAATCAATGACTCTGTCCTTCAGGGGTCCTTTCTGTGATGCATCACTACATTATTGCGAGTGACTATATAGAGTGTATGAATGGAGAGAGAGAGAGAAATCGAGATCCAATTAATGAAGGCTGTATTTTCCAGTAATACTTACCTGTCTGTAATTGTTGGATTTTCTATTAAGTCATCTGTTATTCCTCCATAGAGACAGAGGGCGCCATCTATTACAGCATGGCTGATGTCATCACACTACACAAGTGTGACAAAAAAGGTTTTTTTTGCCATAACCAATATACTTATTTCAAACCCAGATACACATAAATATTTAGCTGAATTTGTAGTAAATTACTGCTAGTAACTTTAACAGTTATTCCACGAAATCAAGTCGTACATGAGCTGATAGTCAACATGGCATGTAGCACCAAGTTGGCTATAAGGCATGTACAACTAGATTGAGTGGAATAACTGTTTTATTCTATCCACATTCACTGGATTTTGAGAAACAGAGCATTTTTATTTTTATTTTTTGCAAATTTGATAAATAAAAACTTTATACAAAACGTCCGACAAAATAGTTTCCAATTAGAATGTAAACAAACTGGTGAAATGACAGTAGCAATTTGTGAAATATGCTATAATTATAATTCTTGAAAAATAAAAAAGATACATTCTTACCATCAAATACTCTTATTCCATATTTTGTTGCTTTTTTTTTGTATTTTTTGGTGTTTTGTTTTCAAGTAGAGTTTTTATTTCATCCTCGGTTGGCTCACCAACACGCTCCACCATTTTGTTTTTCTTGACTCATGGTATATTAGCTGATATCCTAGTAGTAGAGTAGCCAATCAGAACATGCGATTGCTCATATCCAGTGAATGTGGATAGAATAATTTATATTGTCCACTAATACTTTCAAGGTGCTTGAAAGTTTGTGAACCCTTTAGAATTTTCTACATTTCGGCATAAATATGACCTAAAACAACATCAGATTTTCACACAAGTCCTAAAAGTAGATAAAGAGAACCCAGTTAAACAAATGAGACAAAAATATTATACTTGGTCATTTATTTATTGAGGAAAATGATCCAATATTACATATCTGTGAGTGGCAAAAGTATGTGAACCTCTAGGATTAGCAGTTAATTTGAAGGTGAAATTAGAGTCAGGTGTTTTCAATCAATGGGATGACAATCCGGTGTGAGTGGGCACCCTGTTTTATTTAAAGAACAGGGATCTATCAAAGTCTGAGCTTCACAACACATGTTTGTGGAAGTGTATCATGGCATGAACAAAGGAGATTTCTAAGGACCTCAGAAAAAACATTGTTGATGCTCATCAGGCTGGAAAAGGTTACAAAACCATCTCTAAAGAGTTTGGACTCCACCAATCCACAGTCAGACAGGTTGTGTACAAATGGAGGAAATTCAAGACCATTGTTACCCTCCCCAGGAGTGGTCGACCAACAAAGATCACTCCAAGAGCAAGGCGTGTAATAGTCGACGAGGTCACGTAACTTCTAAGTAACTGAAGGCCTCTCTCACATTGGCTAATGTTAATGTTCATGAGTCCACCATCAGGAGAACACTGAACAATAGTGGTGTTCATGGCAGGGTTGCAAGGAGAAAGCCACTGCTCTCCAAAAAGAACATTGCTGCTCCTCTGCAGTTTGCTAAAGATCACATGGACAAGCCAGAAGCCTATTAGAAAAATGTTTTGTGGACGGATGAGACCAAAATAAAACTTTTTGGTTTAAATGAGAAGCGTTACGTTTGGAGAAAGGAAAACACTGCATTCCAGCATAAGAACCTTATCCCATCTGTGAAACATGGTGGTGGTAGTATCATGGTTTGGGCCTGTTTTGCTGCATCTGGGCCAGGACGGCTTGCCATCATTGATGGAACAATGAATTCTGAATTATATCAGCGAATTCTAAAGGAAAATGTCAGGACATCTGTCCATGAACTGAATCTCAAGAGAAGGTGAGTCATGCAGCAAGACAACGACCCTAAGCACACAAGTCATTCTACCAAAGAATGATTAAAAAAGAATAAAGTTAATGTTTTGGAATGGCTAAGTCAAAGTCCTGACCTTAATCCAATCGAAATGTTGTGGAAGGACCTAAAGCGAGCAGTTCATGTGAGGAAACCCACCAACATCCCAGAGTTGAAGCTGTTCTGTACGGAGGAATGGGCTAAAATTCCTCCAAGCCGGTGTTCAGGACTGATCAACAGTTACCGGAAACGTTTAGTTGCAGTTATTAGATACTGAAAGCAAAGGTTCACATACTTTTGCCACTCACAGATATGTAATATTGGATCATTTTCCTCAATAAATAAATGGCCAAGTATAATATTTTTGTCTCATTTGTTTAACTGGGTTATCTTTATATATTTCTAGGACTTGTGTGAAAATCTGATGATGTTTTAGGTCATATTTATGCAGAAATATGGAAAATTCTAAAGGGTTCACAAACTTTCAAGCACCACTGTAGGTACTTTTGGATATATTGTGTATAATATTCTTTTTGTATGCAAGGTATGCAACAAATGAAATGATTTGTCATCATTTCATTTGTTAAATCATTATCTTTAATTGTATAATAAGATTATGATGCTAATCAGTCTACAGTACTGTTAGTCACTGTTAGCCTTAATGACAATTTCATAATGGGGCTCTTTTTTTTTTTTTTTACTCAGAAGTGTTATGCAGAGTTTATTTAAAGTTTATTCACAACGAATTCATCATTAAGTGGCTGTTAGGTTTTGATCTGTCTGTAGTGAAGGAGGTTGAATTGACAAAGTATTATCTAGGAATGTAAACCTCTGCTGCCTAAGAGTGGCCATTTGCAGAAGAAAGTCAATGTGGAGCAAGAAGTCCTTGCATATTTGTCAAATTTCCATTTCAGGTATGTGCTAATTACATAGCATGCTAACTACCTTGCAGAAAACATAATGAAGTTGCATGAGCTACTGTAGGTATCAAAACTGGTAGAGAGCGTTTTCAGTGTGATGCTTGCTCTACCATTTAATCATGATGAAGCTTGGTGGTGTGAAGCGTTTTGGGAAACCCAGACCTGAGCATTGAGTTGCATAAAACACAACTTGTGAGTGCAGCCCATGTCTTTAAATTTGGTGGTGTGAAGTGTGAGTGTAGGATTGTAAAGAAGAGGCAACCCTGAGAAAGAGGGCTGGAGATCAGGACCTGTTCAAGCCCTTTTGTTGCTCGACAAGAGATAGAGAGGAGGATGGGAAAATTTTGTCGCATATGGCCAAATGTATGTGGACACCTTACCATCACACCCATATGTGTGATATGTGTCTTCTACAAACTGTTGACATAACGTTGGAAGCCCACAGTTGTATAGGATGTCTTATATGCTGTAGAATTACAGTTTGCCTTCACTGGATCTAAGAGGCCCAAACCTGTTCCAGCACGACAATGCCTCTGTGAACAAAGTGAACTCCATGAAGAAATGGTTTGCAAAGGTTGAAGTGGAAGAACTCGAGTGTCCTGCACAGAGCCATGATTTCAACCCTACTGAGCATTTTTGGGATGAGCTGGAATGCTGACTACATGCCAGGTTTCCTCATCCGACATCAGAGCCTGAGCTCACTAATGCTCTTGTAGCTGAATGAACACAAATCCCTACGGCCACATTCCAAAATCTAGTGGAAAGCCTTCCCAGAAGAATGGTGCTTATTATCACAGCAAAGTGAGGAATAAATCTATAATGAGATGTTCAACAAGCACATAAGAGAGTGTGATGGTCAGGTGTCCACATACTTTTGGCCATACCATATAAAAAGGAGTTTTAGTCATGGTCTTTTTTTTAACTCTGAACACAATTATAATACAAATGAAGTGTTATGTTCTTGAAATGTTACTAGTGTTAGAACAAGCCTTAAATGGCAGTGGGAATCCCCTAGGGAAACACCAAAGGGGAGTCGACAAAGGAGTGTTAAAACTGTATTGGAACACAGCCTGAGTCATCCTATTAGCTGATGATTGAGCTGCTGGTGAGTCAGAATTACAAAAAAGAGAAAAATGATGAAATACAACTTATGCTATACGATTAAATACACTAACTGGCATTTATACTTAGCATTAGCTAGAGAGCTTTCTAGGAGGCATGGTGTTCTAGCAGGTAGTGCTACTGCTTCACAGATCCACGGTCCTGGGTTTGGTCCTAAATTCAGGTTATTAGAGTTGTCCAGGTTCTCATTGTATCTATGTGGGGTTCTCCAGTTTCGTCCCACCTTCCAAAAATGTGCCAGTAGGTGGATCGGATACACTAAATTGCCCAGAGATGTGAATGTGTGTGTATTGCACTCTTCAATAGACTAGGGTCCCATTCCGGGTATATTCCTATCTGACGCCTAGTGTCCTCTGGATAGACTCTGATTCAACAGCAACCCATACCAGGACAAAGAAGGTGAAGGTGAATGAATATATTGACCCTTCCCACTCACGTGACCTTCGTAAACGTGACCGCCATTTTGGACATGAAGTGGACTTCGGTTCGAATCAGTTTGAATGCGAGGAAGACGACAAACGAAAAACATAAAAGAAAAAGGAGCGAGATGCAGAAAACACCTTCACTATCCAGCGACGTAGGGCATTTACAGGGCGAGCAGAGGGAGAGGTATTTGCAAAAATTGAGGTTAGCAGGCTTAGAGAACGACGTTTACCTGCTTCCACCAGGATTGTTCACTGACGTTCGGAAGTACACGAAGCCCTCGTCTTTACCTGACTTCGGCCCACATGATCTGTATACCTATGTCGTTAAAAACCCATCGCCATACACAGGTATTGATCTGAAAGCATATAAGAGTTTGGATGCCTACAAATATTTTGTGTCAGGCTGGGTCACATGCCTACATCAGCGGGTCGTCCCTGGAGCCGGTGGTCGCCATCTTATTACAGCTAAGGTTTGTTCACATTTTCATTTAATGTCGGTCCTCAGGATAAACAAAATGTTATTAAATGTCATTGAAATAACTTCTTAGTCTGTTGAGACATGGCCCGTTATAAATTTGCTAATGTCGTTAGCTAATAGCTACTACAGAAGAACAAAGAGGTTACAATGGGTTATTTTAACCTATTTGGTTACACACTCGCCGCCACAAAATGTTAACAGCAATGTAATGCCTTTTCTGGCTAATTTTATTCATCTTACCTCCAACAAAGTGGTCACTACACAAGCGTTGGTATGCCGAGGGCTGCCAATCTTTCCTGTTAATGGCCGCTATCCATCTTCTCCGTCGGTCAGCATCTGTCGGGATCCGATAAAATGATAAATCTTGCCTTGTGTGTTGATGGTTACTACATCCAGGTGCACAACAATATAATGGCATGATGGAAGTCTTGCTGAAAGTAAAAACTTTCTTTGATGGCTATATTCCTTTCGATGCTTCGCCGTCGTTCCTCGTTGTTGGCTGTGGTAGACTACTGGTAGTTCATGTCCAAAATGGCAGCCGCATTTGTCGTGACGTCACGTAGGATGAGTCAATATTGCTAGAAGAGGCATTAAAATGGCGATGGGAGTTCCTCAAAACAAAGGAAACCCCAAAGCGAAGTCATCAAGGCAGTGTTAAAGTAAAGTAGGCATATCAGGTGAAAATTAAAATTCAATCCAAATTGCTTGAAACTGCTCTCATTGAATTCAGAATTGAATGCTAAACAACATACTTTTTACAGAATTAAAATATGTTTATCCGTTCTTGAGATATTACAAATCAAAGATTGAAGAAACGGCTTAATGTTAAGAAAACTGCCGTAATATAATCATAATTCTGTATGAGGATCACATGGTCCAAAATGGGCCTCATTAACCAATGAGATCAAATGTTTTTTCTTAATAACTTTTCTATTTTTCAAGATATTTACACAGAAATTGGCAGGCACATAGATGGTTGTATACTGAATACAAATTTTGAAAAATTAGTAAAAAAAAAATGCGAATAAATGCTAATTAGGTTTTTTTTAAACGTTAAATCAGTACACTCAATAAAAAAGTAATAAAAGATTATTTCTAATACCCTCTTTGTGCTCTGTAGGCCTTTGTATTTCTCAAAAGTAGGGCCTACTAGTGTTATATTAAAGAATATAAATGATAATATTCACAGCTTTCAAGGCTAACCTCAAAAAAACTGTCTGATCCACATCCAATAAACAATTCCAATTAATTGAATTGAAATTGACACTTGTGTTTCTGACTTCCAATTTTTAAAAATATCATTCCGACCACTAAGATCTCAATATTTTTCATCAAAACAACTACAGTGGCGGCACGGTGGTGTAATGGTTAGTGCTGTCGCCTCACAGCAAGAAGGTCCGGGTTCGAGCCCCGTGGCCGGTGAGGGCCTTTCTGTGCGGAGTTTCCATGTTCTCCTCGTGTCTGCGTGGGTTTCCTCCGGGTGCTCCGGTTTCTCCCACAGTCCAAAGACATGCAGGTTAGGTTAACTGGTGACTCTAAACTGACCGTAGGTGTGAATGTGAGTGTGAATGTTTGTCTGTGTCTATGTGTCAGCCCTGTGATGACCTGGCGACTTGTCCAGGGTGTACCCCGCCTTTCGCCCGTAGTCAGCTGGGATAGGCTCCAGCTTGCCTGCGACCCTGTAGAACAGGATAAAGCGGCTAGAGATGATGAGATGAGATGAGACAACTACAGTTATATTCAGTTCAATTTGAAAAAATAAGTAGGTAAAGCTATGAAAACTCACTTCAAAGTCTCCCGTGAAGCATAACATCAAAACTAGCAGACGGAAAATTTTGCTGAATACTTAATCAGAAACCACGAGAGCTAGAGAACATCCCTATAAAAAAGTTATCTGATTGATATTCACGAGTAATCCAGTTGGAAATCGATCAGGGGAGAGAGAGAGAGCCTGACTGCTTTCCTGTGACTCAAAAAGCACCAGCAGTTTCCCGACGTCCCACGAGCAGGGAGTGAACTCTGTTGTACCAACTTCAACCTGCTGTTACTCCCAAAGTACTGAACAGATTTTAACGAGATAAATTTATTTGGAAAGCAGAGATTATAAGCTTTTTAATGGTAGTATTCACGATAGAAAATATTCAAGAGTTAAGCAGTGGCAGATTTGGAAACTTAGATGACCATCTGCATGCATAATTTTCACAGCACGGCCCGCAAGCGTCTGATACGCCTATTAAAAGGGCATTACAAGGCAGCCTGAGTCATCACTGTAGAAAAAGAGAAAACATAAGCTATGCACTGCAAATTGACAGACAGTTGGGGTTCAGTTGTTGGAGTAGCAGGGGAAAAAAAAACCACCCACTTTACGTCATTAAGATGATGTTTAATCCACTGTAACGCTGCTGAAATGTTGAAGAATCTTTATAATGAAGCTGTTCGGAAAATGCTCAGGAGAACAGGCTCTTTATTTAGAAACACAAAGAAAGAATTGGGTTCCCTTTAACAGTACCTGCTGAGACAGCACACCTCTAAATGTGGAAGCCATTTAATGTTTTGAGCCTGATTACGCCCCGGACGTATCATTTTAATTTGGTTCGCCACAAGCAAGAATAATTTATAGTTACCATGTGGAGGACAGAAGAAAGTGATAGACAGAATAGAAAGTTGTGAAGCCGCCAGACTCTGGAAATGACTCGCTGATCAAAATTCAAACATCGCCTCTAGCACTTCCTCCAGTCAGCCTCATTTTCCATTTTCCCAGCTTTAGTGGACGAAATGTGTTTGTTAAATCAATACGCAGCTCAGATTCTCCACCGGTAATGAGAAAGACCGCAGTCCAGCATGCAGGGAGAAAGAGAGACAGCGAGATTACCTGATAGACAAGGAGTCCTTTCTGTGGGGTTTATTTAGAAGGATGGTGTGTGATTGATAGAGAGAAAAAGAGATTAACTAAGAAATCAGGAGGCTCCTTTCTATTAAGCACTTCTTGATAGTTTTTATTTCTTACCCAATTTAGTAAGAAAGTCTTACTCTTTTTTTTTCGTACTGGAGATACAAAGCTAATGATGCTAACAATCTTATAATCACTGTTTTAGCATAAATCATCACACAGTCAAATGATGTAATTTGGTTTGGTTTCTTGATAGTTTCTACTAACTTGATAGTTAGTAGAAACATTTGCACATGAAAAGTTGCATAAAATATAAGGATAAGCATAAAACTGGAACTATATTATCATCTAAATCCAATTCAGGATTCAAACCTGAGGCTACATGAGTCTTTTGTTTGTTTTCACACTATGTGCCGAGGAAGAAAGCGTTTGTGGCTTCAAGATACCCGTAGCTATTTTTTTTTTAAGCGCTGTGACATCCTTGTTTCCATTTTTATAAATAAAAGTGTGTCAGAAACCACATAAGCAAAGCTTGAAGTGTGTGTGTGATGATTTCACCATGCATAATATTGAACTGGAAACTAAAATTGTGTTCCTTACTTGATAGCAACATTAGCCTCATAACTCCAGTACGAAGCTAGACAAGCATATTTTGGATTACAAACACATTCTGGTTGATGGCATACATTTGAAGAGAAAAGTGATTAGATTTTTTTTCCAAGCCTAGTGATCCTGACATTATAAATAGTAATAGTGCAGTAGGTTGCATCAGTTGCCCTCACTTTCATAAAATCTGATGCGTTTTTGTTTGGGTGTTCCTTTTCACCAATAAAGACATCCTGTAAAATTTTCTGACCATATTCAAAAGTCTAATGGTGGCACCATGAGGTTCATTTTTTGCCAAAAAACGCTTATTTTATGTTTTCGCGTAAGGTTTGAATCACAATGTTGGACTCCATTTATTGATTTCTTGTGAGCCAGAGATCATGTTAAGAACCTTTGCAAGGGATTGAGAAGCATTCATGTGATTCATAATACATTTGTATTGTTTAAAAGTAGTTGAACAATGATTCAATGAACAGCTAAAACTCAAACTGTGCTTGATAATATATTTAGAATATGTACTAAAAATGTGTATCTAATGGCCCTTTTCCACTACCCTTTTTCAGCTCACTTCAGCCCGACACGGCTCGCGTTTCGACTACCTCAGAGCAGCACAACTCAGCTCGCTTCAGCCCTACTCAGCACCCAAAACTCGCACGGTTTTGGAGTGGGGCTGAAGCGAGCCAAACCGAGCCGAGTGGGGCTAGGGGCGTGAGGAGACACTCCCCTGTGCATTGATTGGTGAGGAGGTGTCTCCTCACATGCCCACACACGCCCCCCGAGCACGCTGGGATCTGTAAACCCGGAAGAATTACGAATTACGAGAATTTCTGAAGCCTTATGCGCCTCGTCTCATCTATACGCTCTTGCCAGTATCTGTTGGCGTTGTTGGTGACAACAAGCCACAGCACCAAGACCAGCAACACTAATGACTCCATGTCCTCCATGTTTATTGTTTACTATCCGGGTCGTGAGACTACCGCTTAAAAGTCACTGATGTCACTGTTTGCGCCGCCTAACGACATCACGTGACGTCCACCCACTTTCGCTAACTCCACCCAATGTGTCCACCCACTTCCAGCCAGCACGGTTCAGCGTGGTTGTAGTCGAAATGCAACTCCAACAGCCCCACTCAGCTCGACTCAGCCCAACTCAGCCGCGTTGGTAGTGGAAAAGCGGCATTTGATATCTGGTATACTCTATAAGGTGCCATAATGTTTCATGAAAAGTGATCAAAATTTTGTCATAAAATAGCAGCTTTTTCCATAACTTTGAGCTCCTGGTGCCACCATTAAACTTTTGAATTTTGTCAAAATATTTCACCCAGTGTGTTTTCTTACCAAAAGGAACATAAAAACAAAAATGCATCATGATCGGAGGAATTTTTCATTTTTAGGGGGCAACTGATGCACCCTATAGTACAGTCTAGGTTGCTTTTGGTTTCTAGAGTTGGAGCCAATTTATCCTTCTGACTGAACCCAGTAGGGCTGTTTCACAGTCAGGGTGTACTTACTGGGTCCACAATAGTTTGGTGGTGCAGTGGTTAGCACTGTCGCCTCACAGCAAGAAGGTTCTGGATTTGAACCTCACAGCTGACAGGGGCCTTTCTGTGTGAATGTCTGCATGGGTTTCCTCCGGGTGCTCCGGTTTCACCCACAGTCCAAAGATATGCAGATTAGGTACAATACCCAGCCACTGGGGTTGTACAAGCCAGTGTGTACTTGGCGCCAGTCCCAAGCCTGGATAGACTGGGGAGGGTTGTGTCAGGAAGGGCATCCAGTGTAAAACCAATGCCAAATCAAATATGTGGATCATCATGGTCTTCTGTGGCAACTTCTAATGGGAGCAGCCAAAGGAAGAAGAAGATAGTCCAAAAATCAAACCTCAGATGTTTGTGTTTCTCTGATGCCAAAAATGACCTTTTGAAATGGAAATGAACTGCGCAGAATGTCAGAGCGGCAGGTCGTATACTAGGTGTGTTGCTTGTGGTGAGAAGAGGCATATAGTGTATTTCTAAAATTGACCCACTTTCTTATAGGAAGTGAAAATAGGTACCCTATGGGTCCATGTGGCTACTGCTTATAAATAAAATTGTTTTCTGATTCCATGTCCATACAGTAAATATAGCATATATATATATTTACTCTATGAGGCAATAGCCACAAAAATGAAGCGTAATCCAAAAATGAACAATTTAAAAATCACAGAAGTAAAATATACCAAGTGTCTGTACTTTATATCATTCTACTCTTACAGTTTTCGAAACTGAAACCTCAGAACTGAGGCTGACATACACACACTGTTGCCATGACCCAAACTCTTATTTCCCAGAAATGGCCCGGCGCTAGAGCTCAGTGGTCTCAATACTCTTTTCAACAACTTCCTGTAACAACGCAGAAGTGCGTCACATCTACATCACACATGGGACCACTGGCTGAAGAAGGTGAGGAAAGAGGGACAACCTGGAGTATATTTAAAATAGGAACGCACTTTCCCTCAGTAATAAGCTTAAACATGTCTTAAAGCGATTTCTTTAGTCTAGTCCAGGGGTTTTCAAAGTGTGGGAGAGTCAGCCCCCCCCTCAGAGAGCAAATAAACAACAGCGCCCCCCCCCCCCCCCCCCTTACAATTTTTGTTGTTGCTATACTTAATGTTCCATTCGTATGTAAAAAAAAAAAAAAAAAAAATGGGTGTTGTACACATTTTTATTTTTTTCTTTCACACATTTTAAACATCTGTGCTTTTTTAAAACATCTTGTTTTACACATTTTAAACATCTCATAGCATCGTTAGCTAGCACCTCTTGGCAAACAACACACTGGCAGTGGAGCATCTTCAGATCCAGTCCATGCAAATCCAAACTTTAAATAATCGTGGTCATACTTCCTTCTTTTTTTGCTTGGCCCAGACTCTGTCTCCTCACTCACTGTAGCTTTAGGTACTAAAAATCCATCCATTTTGTCTCTGGCAAAGGCTAGCTGAAGTTCGCTAAATGTCCGCAATCGTAACTTATTCTGGTTTATTTTTCCTCATGTTGCGCCCCCCCCGAAGAACTCTGGCGCCCCCTAGGGGAGGCGCGCCCCACACTTTGAAAAGCCCTGGTCTAGTCCATTTATTTTGAATGGTGAACTGAATTGTATACACTCACCGGCCATTTTAATAGGAACACCAGTATGCGCATACACAGTGCGTGACTGTTACACTCTTACATTCTTACAGCACGATGACATAGTGGCTTCTGCGTCTATGAGGCCACAAAAACTGTTGAAATGTCTGTGATTTTAAGTACAAATTTTCAAGTCCTGTGCAGTGATGTTTGTACATGGTGGTAACTGGAATAACAACTGAAGTGGTGACCACAATCCTTGTGGTTTTCCAGAGAGGACATTTTTTGACAGACTCATATTTCAACCACCTGTGAAGCTCTGCTGCAAATGTGTCTCGCATCTGTCCTGAGCAATGACAGTGTTCTACTTCAAAAGAGACAAATATTTTCTTAAAAACATAATTTACAACGGGTGGCACGGTGGTGTAGTGGTTAGCGCTGTCGCCTCACAGCAAGAAGGTCCGGGTTCGAGCCCTGTGGCTGGCGAGGGCCTTTCTGTGCGGAGTTTGCATGTTCTCCCCGTGTCCGCGTGGGTTTCCTCCGGGTGCTCCGGTTTCCCCCACAGTCCAAAGACATGCAGGTTAGGTTAACTGGTGACTCTAAATTGACCGTAGGTGTGAATGTGAGTGTGAATGGTTGTCTGTGTCTATGTGTCAGCCCTGTGATGACCTGGCGACTTGTCCAGGGTGTACCCCGCCTTTCGCCCGTAGTCAGCTGGGATAGGCTCCAGCTTGCCTGCGACCCTGTAGAACAGGATAAAGCGGCTAGAGATAATGAGATGAGATGAATAATTTACAACCTCATCATATAGTGAGTGATTTCCAGAGAGGACATTTTTGACAGACAAAGGACCCTGTCAGAGGCACTTAGTTTACAAAACAATGTAACTTCCACTTAAATATCTTTCTATTGTGAATGAAAGTAAAAGTGTACGTCCCAAAGAAAAAAATAGTGCTAAAAATGTGATTCTGAATTTAACCAGTAAAATATAAGTGTAATGATTAAAGTAGATGAAATGAAATGACCACAAGGTCAAAACTGAGCTGCATTTGACTCTTACAATCATATTTATAAGAATTTATAAGAGACATTAGTGCTGTAGGTAGGGCTGGTGTGTCCCTGTAAAAATAAGGGATAAGAAGCTCTAGTGTATACGTACTGGACCGAGTTGCACGAGTTAGTTGGTGTTATTCAAAAAGACAACCGTGATTGTGAAACAGCCCAATTTGCTTTACAAGTGGTCTCTGGCTACAAAAAGTTTGAACACACCTGATAATTCCAGAATCTCCCACGCCCTTTGGTGTTTGATTTTCTTAATTCGACCAATAAATGTTCCTTTACATGCCAAATGAACAAATCTCAAGTTTGAGCTCTCTCTGTCAAATAATTTGTGCTTTACAACTATTTTTTGAGGGGAGTTGGGAAACCAAGATGGTGGCCATGAAATTTGACACCGTGTTCAACATGTTTAGAGTTTAATCTTGAATTAAATAATAAATCCAGAAACCTGAACTCCTCTATAGCTCTAGACTAACAGGTAGAGACCATGAAAGCTTGAGTCTACCCTTCAACACAGCCATGTATTTTACAAAATGATGTCATGGTCATTGTGGTCAGTTCAGGCAAGATTGGGAAAGAGACTTGAATTCATACATTGGGGAGGACACGTGGGAAAAGGTGGTGTTTAATGCTGGATGGCCAGTGTGGGGTGTATTCAGCAGATTTACACATTATAAGGTTATTCACAGATATTATTTAAATAATATTGGCTGGCGTTGAGTGGTATATCCGATATATTCCATTCAGCTGGCATGATATTGAACAAGTTGAAGACGGCTAGCTGAATGGAATATATCTGATATACCACAAAAAAAAGCCAGCCAATATTATTATTATACATACACATTTGGGTGTTCAACGCAGCTTTCTCTTTCAAAATTCTCTCAAAATCTTCCATATTTAATGAAGCAAACCTGGCAGCCATGTTTGTTTACAAATTGTCACAATCGCTCACTAGCGTGGAATTATTACATCTCTGATGTGTGACGTCATGTTGTCTTGACAACCATGCAATATTGTAAACCATATTCAACGCTCATTCTCCATTGGGTAGAGTGACTTAATACACATAGGATAAGCGATATGCTAACAATATTGCATGTTATCAAACCAAATGAATGAAACCCACTAGAAGGGAATAGAACACGTTTTTATTCCATCGAAAAAGTGTCCTATATGTAGAATAATAGATATTATTACACACCAGTTTAGCTTCATAAAATTGGATTCATGAAGGACAATCAATCAGTGCTGGAAATGTACGAATGCCATGGGCTCTTACCTCCATTTAATGTGGGAATGCCCACTTGTTTTCCCTTTTTAAAAACAAATTATTAAGACTATTGGAAAGTGGTTGGCCACGCCATTACCAGAATCCCCCACAACTTTGTCTATTAGGAGACAGGCACCGTCTGTCACCAGGGCTGTCTAAAACAGTCTGTCCTGGCAATAAGAATTATCCACAGACATGGGAAAAGTCACATAAAGCTGAGCTTTACAGAACGGTTCAAATTGATGACAGACACAGCCTCCTTTGAAGATCTTATTGCAAGATCTAAGGTTGGCAAGGGGAAATTTTGCCTGGTCTGGTCCTGTTTCTTACACTTTATACAATTTGAACTATTGAATGTCTCATAGTTAAGTAGTATCACATTTGTCTCATGGTGGTGTTGTGGTTAGCACTGTCGCCTCATGGCAAGAAGGTTCAGGGTTCAAGCCCAGTAGCCGACGGGGCCCTTTCTGTGTGGAGTTTGTATGTTCTCCTCGTGTCTGTGTGGGTTTCCTCCGGGTGCTCCGGTTTCCCCCACAGTCCAAAGACATGCAGGTTAAGCTAATTGGTGGCTCTAAATTGACTGTAGGTGTGAACGTGAGTGTGAATGGTTGTTTGTGTGTCAGCCCTGTGATGATCTGACAACTTGTCCAGGGTGTACCCCACCTCTCGCCCATAGTCACCTGGGATAGGCTCCAGCTTGCCTGCAACCCTGCACAGGATAAGCGGTTATGGATAATGGTTGGATGGATGTTTTTCTCGCCCCCCACCACCTTTTTTGCAATTGTTTTCAAAGATGAAGATAATTGTCAGTAACAGTATTGAGAGCACCAACTCGAAACAGCCTCCAAATACGGCCACTCGAAACGACAATTCCCGTGATACACAGCGTCTCCCCCTGTCACCAGAGTTCTAACTAGATCACCCGTCTGTAATTATCCTGCAATCACCTTCCCTATATAAATTCAGCAGTCACAAACACACCTTGCGAAGTATTGTTCAGTTTCTTTCCTGTTGTACCAAGCCGTTTACTTTCTGCCTGTCTTCTCATTATCTTGACTTTGTTTATGCTCTCTTCAACCTCGTCTTTTCTCTTTATCTATGCTTCTCTGTTTGCCGATCGACCGACCCCTGCACATTTCTCTGACCACGATTCTCGTCCTCCGATTTGGCTTTGTTTCCAGTTTGCTTCACCTGCTCACCCCTGCATCCATAAACGCCTGTATTCTGACAATAATGGGTATATTTATTTGGCTTTTTTCCCCAGAATTTGTCTGTTCTAGTGTATTGTGATTAGGTAATAGGTTTATATATATATATATATATATATATATATATATATATATATATATATATGTATGAAGTGTTTCCACAAGAGAAAAACCTTTTTAAATCAAAAACAGCCATGTTTGGAAGCCCCCAACCCCCCATGCTTAAATTAACTGCAAACACCAATTAAACACAATATTTTTTTCTGATGAATTTTCACCCTAGTGGCTTTGCTCATTGCCAATTAGACAGTCTGACAAGAAGTTGTTGTTGAACTACAGTGCCTGCAAATGTGGAAAAAAGTAATTTGTGGATGATATCCAGGGGATAGCAATACGGGCATAAAATATTGAAAATATTGAAAATTTTAATGGTTTCATTTTGAAATACATGATGTGTAATTTACGAGGTACGATCATAAAGTTCTGGTACTGTTCCTGTTGTGAACATACGGAGTGCAGCAATGGCATGATGGCACACTGTCAACATCGGGACCTGTGTTACACACATTTTTGTGACATGTACATTTGTGATTTTACTATGGAACAGAGAGCAAACATCAAATTCTGTGTTAAACTTGGGGAATCAGCAACACAGATCCTGGAAATGATTTAGCAAGCCTATGGCAATGAAGAAATGAGCTGGGAGAGGTGTTTTGAGTGGCGTTTTTGTGACAAGAGGAGCAGGATATCATTCTCCAATGATATCCTGGTCCTCTTGAAGCGTGAATGCCACTCAAAACACCTTGTCCAGATTATTTCTTCATTGCTGTCGGTGTAAACTGCAAATGCACAAGTGTAACACAGATCCCAATGTTGACAACGCATGTCACGTGGCATCCTGACTCAAAAGTTACTTTTCACTCCTGGTGCATGCACATGACCTTGCCGCACTCCGTTCATTCCTGACAGGAACAGTCTTGGAACTTTATGGTCATACCTCATAAACCACATATCAAAAAAAGTCAAAGTCCTTCCCATGCCAGTACCTGGTCTTCCCAGGCAGTCTCCGATCTAAGTACTAACCAGGCCCTTAAGGCACATTGGGTGGCGCTGATCTCCGTTTCTATATCCCTCAGCTTCTCGCCTATCACATAGCTAGAGTTACAGTGGGGGACTGGTCCTCTGGTAACCACAAGAGTTTGACTCCTTATTCATATCGGTATTGCAGTGTGCTTCAGCAGATTAGCCTGGCAAGCCAGACTAAATGTGAATATTTAGTCTGGCCTCGATCTGTAGACATTTCCGATGGGGGTGGGAGGAACAAACTGCTGTCTTTCAAACTGTCTCTGTGCGTATAGGCCAACGCTCTGACCAATCAGCGCAACAGTGACTGTGACGTAGTCAGAGTGACAGAAAGCAGTGGGGGAGGCCTTGAAATAAATAATTTTTCAAAATGCGTATTAATTAATAAACAGGTTCTAGATATTAAGAAGTTTGGAGATAATGACCACAAGTTTGGAGTCTGTACCACATACACACTTTTTTTTTTCCCCAAGTGTTTTTCAATGTTTGCTTAAACTGTTTTTGAGAGTTTTTATTTAGTGGTGTTTGGTGAAATAATTTCCCTTAAATTTAAAATAACGGGAAAATAAACAATCAAAAAGTAATGTTTCAAAGCTGTTTATTAATTCTTCGTACTGCACAAACTAGCCCATCCTTTTGGCTACGAGCGGAGCCAGCTGGTAGATCAGACTTTTGCCATAGCCGGTCGTCAAAACAGCGAAAATGTCCTTCTTGAAAAGGAATGAGCGGAGAGCCTCTTCCTGCTCATGTTTCAACGAAAACTCCAAGTCTAATTCTTCTAAAACTGATTCCAAAGCGGAGTCAAACGTGCGCTGTTCACTAGCCTGTAGCCATCTTTCCTGCTGTGCTTTCTCCAGCGTCGCGCAGCTTTGTCGTCACTCCTGCAAAAGCCCGCCCAAAGAATCCAAACAAAAACCTTGCGTTGTGATTGGCGGGCACGATTTGATGCCCGGGGTGTTTTGTTGATATGGTGCGAGGCTAGACCCACTCGCTAGGCAAAAATATTTTTGGCCACTAGGCGGGTGGGTCTAGTTTACTAGGCTATCAGCAGATGGCAATAGGTACCATTTTTATGATGGTCTTTGGTATGACTGGACCACAAGTAGAACTCTTGATCTCCTGCTTGAGAGGCAGACACGCCAACCACTAGGCCAACTTGCATTGCAACTACATATCAAGTGCTTTTATGCCCACATCAAGTTCTCGTCCCCTGACTATCACCAATGGTAATAATGCTAGTCCATGTGTACTCATTCAAACAAAAATGATCTAATGGATTCATACAGTTGTGTGCGCTACGATTCGAGTCTACAGCTAATTTAACTAAACATATGTATTTCATAGTAGTTTCAAGAAGTGCATGTTCTTTTCAGTTGAATGTTCCTCATGCTTTCTTGTCTTCATTGTCCAGACAGTATTGCCTCCCATTTGGTGTGCTAGGAGCATTCATTATGCAAAGGATATATTGCAGTGGTACATAGCAGATGTCCTCTCAGCTAGGCCCGTGGAAAGATGCAGCTGGACCATGGGGATGCATAAACGATATCTAGACACCTTCTTCCTCTGAGGCATCTCTGATGAGGCCAGTCCACCACTTGCCATCATACGTTCAGGACATTGCAGTCCTTCAACTTTACATGAGTGCCTGAACTCTATGAATCCTCAGGGTCTTCAAAGACTCTTTCCATCTCTTTGTGGCATGTAGCAGTGAAGGCTTCCTGTGCCTTCAACAGTCCTTGCATTCATGAACCTCATCTCCTGTTGCTTGATGTTGATCATTGGCCCAGTCTGTGGTACTGCCTGAAAGCCACAGAGGGTCTAAACCACATCCATCCATTATCTGTAGCCGCTTATCCTGTACAGGGTCGTAGGCAAGCTGGAGCCTATCCCAGCTGACTATGGGTGAGAGCCAGGGTACACCCTGGACAAGTCACCAGGTCATCATAGGGCTAACACATAGAGACACACAACCATTCACACTCACACCTACGGTCAATTTAGAGCCACTAGTAAGCCTAACCTGCATGTCTTTGAACTGTGAGGGAAACCGGAGCACCCGGAGGAAACCCACACGGACACAGGGAGAACACGCAAACTCCACACAGAAAGGCCCTCGTCGGCTGCTGGGCTCGAACCCAGGACCTTCTTGCTGTGAAGTGACAGTGCTAACCACTACACCACCATGTCACTGTCTAAACCACAATATGCATCTAGAATATTTTTACCTTGAAGGAATTTTGAACAGATCACAATATTTGGCATAAATAAACTATGTATGAAGTATACTCAGCAAAAATAAAAACTTGACACTCATTATTTTTCAAATAGTGTTTAGAAACTTTTCTTGAAAGAGTTCTTGTTGTGATTATGGTTAAATGCATTGTCAAGGGCATTACGTCACACATTCATTCTACTGGTCGGGCCTACGTAGCACGTGTGAGAGCACTGCACGCTAAAATCACGTTTCCACGTGACACAAGTGACGTGACTTATTGATACACGTGCAATTGATCTCACGGTAGCAGAGTAGAGTGTCATCTCAGAAAAACAAGGTTTTATGGTTAATTATTCGTTAATTTGCAATGCCACGACTGTCAAACATTCAGCGTGAACGTGCCATTGGCATGCTGAATACGGGAACATCCGTCACTGACGTTGCGAGGGTTATGGGATGCAGTCGACAGACCATCCATAATCTCCAGACATGTCTCCATCAGACTGGTACCACAGGAACCACTGGAACCCTCCACAGAACTTGCAGGAGCTTGGTGCCATGTTGGTACAAATATGGCGGCGCATTCCCCAAGCTGTGTTCAGATGCATCATCCAATCCATGAGGAGACGTTGTATCGCAGTTGTGAACGCCCATGGAGGACACACCCGATATTGACATGATTTCATTAAGTTGTGACTCACAGTTTTCGATCATGGACATTGTCGTCGCATTTCCGGTGGAACCGATTCCATGACAAACATGATCTGTATGCTATAGCATCTTTAATGACAAGATAATTGAATACAATCGTTATTTCAAACCTATTTTCCAAAATGTTCAAATTATTGACTTTGAAACGAGTGTAAAGTTTTTATTTTTGAGTTTAGTTCAAAATGAAACCATTAACATGTTCAAATGTTTATGCCCACATTGAGTTCCAGCCCCCTGAATATCACCCCCAAATCACTGTTTTTCAAAATTGGAGGTGCTGTAGTTCAACAAATTGTTGCCAGACTGTCTAATTGGTGACGAGCAAAGCCACTAAGGTGGACTTGATTTTTGGGCTTCCAAACATGGCCATGTTGAAGGGTGGATCCAAGTATCTTTGCATCTTGCATGTGCTGTCAGATTAGGATTTATATACAAGAATAATATTTTTCTATATTTGTCTTCTCTACCTGTTAGTCTACAGGCATAGAAAAGTTCAGGTTTCTGGATAAATTTTTTCGCTCATCTGTCCATAAGGCCGATGAGTGAGCTGTTGCCATGGCATGGCGTCCATCGTCCACAATTCAGTTAAATCGTATCTCTTCTGTCAGTTTTACACGGATTTCCATTCCAATTGTTTTGCTTGAAAGAACTCATCACTCCGCACAAAACTTGGTCATTGTTTTGTCAAATTTTTTTGCTAATAAACGAGTTAGTAATTAGGCCAAATTAACAAATTTTCCAGGCCTCTCACTAGAATTGTATCCCCTCTCGCATTTCTCATCCGATTCCAGTTCTGATCGAGGTCTTGGGCAGATCTTCCCTCGAGGAACAAAACTTGGCCGTTTGTTTGTTGATTTTCCTGTTGTAAACAATTTATTTTCAGTTAAATCGTGTCTCCTCCCTCAGTTCTCAATGGATTTCAGTTCTGATTGTTTTATTTGAAAGAACTAGACCTTCTGCATAAAACCTGGTCATTGTATTGTCAAATTTTTGCTAACAAATTAGTAATTAGGTCAACTTAACATTTTCTTCTGGCTAGAATTGTATCTCTGCTCTCATTTGTCATGCGAATTCAGTTCTGATCGATGTTTTGGGTCGATCTTCCCTCGGGGAACAAAATTTAGTCCTTTGTTGATTTTGCTGTTGTAAACAATTTGTCATGGAGGTTGGTCCTCTCTCACATTGTCTCATTTCAGTTCTGTCTGATGTTTTAGTAGTCATGGTTGTTTTGATACCAGGCCAGATGAGCTACTACGTCCTTGATGTTGGGGTTTAATTCAATATTAAACTCTGAAAAAGGTGTCAAATTTCATGGTCACCATGTTGGATCCCTCACCCCCTCAGAAACATGACCATCGCTCAAACTATTTGACAGAGAGAGTTCAAACTTCAGATTTGCTCATTTGGTGGGTAAAGGATCATTTATTGGCAAAATGATGAAAATATGACGTCAAAGGGCTAACACGACACCTTACACGTGACTCAAACTTAAATCCATTTGAAACAAACGTGATTTGAATAAATGGTATAGTGGATGATAAGCGATGTTTTTCCTCATACCATTTCTCATTAAAAGTGACAAAAGCAAACTGTACACACCCACTAGTCCAGGGTCAGCCTTCAGCTTTCTCTCCTGTAAGCTGCTGCAATTTTGTTTTAATGTGGTTCTTTTTAAGACTTTATGTCCTCACTATCGAACATGCACCGTCATGAAGATACGCATTGTTATAAAAAAGCAAAACTAAGTTAAAGGCTAGACACAAGCTTTGAAATGTGCATGTTGGATTTTGCTGACCTGAATCAGTCAGACTGCCTCAGAAGAAGGAAGATGAAATGTGTGTGTAGTGTGTGTGTGTTCTCCTCTTTCTCTCTCTGTCCATACTACTTTACAAACTGCTGTCAGCTTCTCATAATATTACTCTGATAAAGCATGTGTATTGACTGCTTTCTACTTTATTTTAAAATAAAAGGATGTAATGCTGACTCTGCTCTCATGCTAGAAAACACAGAGTAGCTGCATTTAATCTGGATTCGTCTACTGTGAACATGGAGATAGATAGCGGGACCAATTTCAAATGGTGGGCGTGGCCTGGGCAGAATTGTTTCAGGAGTCAAAAACTGTAGCAGCCAAATTATACACAGGCTACTGTATAAATTACTCAGATTACTGTGTTACTTTCAGCTTCGGTCCATATACTGTAAGCGACTAACATGACAATGCTGTGATGGTTACCATTTAACGCTCAACAGTTAATGATTAGCTTACAGCTTTAAATATAACTAGCAGTTATTGCTCGTGAACCTGATTTCCTCTGAATGGTGCTCTTCGAGGTCCTGTACAATCGAAACTCTCAGGTGAGTGGGGGAGGGGATTCCCCGCCGAGGCTGCATACAGTGTATTAGCACAAGCATGTAGCCTATGGGAAATGAATAGTGTGTTAGATTAGCACGAATCCCTTGTTTTGGAAAATTGAACATGTTGTCTTCGGCCCCTCTGGGGTGTCACCAATCCATGTGCAAAGTATGGAGTCTGTGCGTCCAGCCGTGTCGATTTGCATAGGTGAACAGACAGACAGCCTTCCTTTAGTAGTATAAATATCCATCCATCCATTATCTGTAGACGCTTCTCCTGTTCTACAGGGTCGCGGGCAAGCTGGAGCCTATCCCAGCTGACTACGGGCGAAAGGCGGGGTACACCCTGGACAAGTCGCCAGGTCATCACAGGGCTGACACATAGACACAGACAACCATTCACACTCTCATTCACACCTACGGTCAATTTAGAGCCACCAGTTAGCCTAACCTGCATGCCTTTGGACTGTGGGGGAAACCGGAGCACCCGGAGGAAACCCAAGCAGAGACAGGGAGAACATACAAACTCCACACAGAAAGACCCTCATCGGCCGCCCGGGCTCGAACCCAGGACCTTCTTGCTGTGAGGCAACAGTGCTAACCACAACACCACCGTGCCGCCCCTAGTATAGACATAAATAAGACAATTTTTTGTTTCGTCGTGGCACTTGGCGTTCCCACTTTTGACGAGCACCAAAGACCCTGAACAGACTTCTGTAATGAATTTGACGTGGCGAGAATAAAGCCATACTCTGTCATTTTGTTTTGATCGACCTTTATTTAACAATTCATGTCACGAGTTTGCCAATCAGACCAGAATGAACAAATAAAATGAAAAGTCTATGAAAACTTTCCCCTTTTAAGTGAATGTCACTAGCCCTGTAGCTCATCCCTGGACCAATGTGCTGCCTTCAGGCTGAATAATTTACATAAATAAATGTGTGTGATTGGATAAGATGCAACAGAGGAGCTGCGACAGAATCTAAGAATATTCATGTTTAGAAACTACAGCTCTGTTACAGTATTTTTAAATACTTGGTAAAGTATATTGCTGCTGAACCCTGGTACAGGTGATACAAAGCAAAATGTTCACAATAGTAGAAAGGTAAACGTGTTTTCTCTCTCTCTCTCTCAGCTCTGATCGTGCACGAGGGGCCGTCCGTGTTTCGGATCTTCCACCGCTGGCAGGCTGTGAATCAGCAGTGGAAGGTGCTCAACTATGACAAACTGAAGGACTCAGATGACCCTCAGAAGGGCAGCAGCACCCTACGCTCCCTCACACTCCCTCTGAGCAATCGGGGAGGAGTGGCCCCACCCACTTCACCTTCTCCCTCTAGCTCCGCCCTTACTACAGCTGCTACAGCGACCGTGACCCCAGGCACGACTGTCCCAGTAGACACGATGGCTCCAGAGGACTCCTCAGAGGCGGAGCGTCACTGTGCGTACAGCCTGCTGCAGCTGCTCAGTCTCAATCTCCGAAACCAGGAGCCCAGAAATACCACAATGCAGCCCAGAAACGACAACCGCGAGCTGGTCATGAGAGTCACCACCGTCTGAGTGAAGCCAAACTCGGGAAGGGAAGAATGACAGTTGGACCCAGTGGTAGAGATGTTTGCTAGCAAATGAGCTCAATGTTCTTCTCAAGGTCCACTTTGGCATTTATGGAAGTATTCATTTGTGAAAGTAAGACAGAGGTTTGGGTTGAGGATTTTAGAAGCTGTCAAGCACACCTTCACAGTTGTGCAAGGCGGTATGTTTTAGAGTACAACAAAAAAGTTAAAGTTCAGAGCGAAGTGTTGTTTTTTTTAAGTGAGTGGTTCATTAGGGCTGATGTTAGGACATGGCTACACCAAGTGGTGAGCATTTTCAAGCACAAGATCCAACAATGCAATGCAGCTCTAATATGTAACACACACACACAAACCTGAAATATAAAGAATTTTATGGGGGAGGGGGATGTATGGTTTTTTACTAATCCCAAATGTAGTCCATCAGCCAGGACGTTTGGTGTCCAGTTAGCTTTGCACTAACGCTACAAGGTCAATTTAACTAACAAATAATAGAAGCCTTTGTCACCCAGAATCTTTTCTGTAAATATTTGTCTCCAATCACATCAGATTTTCAGTGATGTCTATCCAGATTTGGTTTAGGACACAACGGAACTAACTTAACATGAACAAAATTTCAAAACCATAATGTTCTAGGCAGCCATCTTGTCCTCAGCAGTTTAGTATCATTCTGCCTCGTCGGCCCCACCTGGCAAAGTTGTCTGCCCAGTTCCACAGTGAACTTACACTGGGAAATGCAGCCTCTTTGTTTTGTTTGAAATGAGAACGCACCGTTTTGTGCTTGAATTTACAGAAAAGTTTTTGAATAAAATGGAAATTATTTGATAGCTACATTAGCATTGTAAAAGTAAGGAAGCAAATGGCATCAGTCATGGCTCTTTGACTATTTAGGGTGAGTGGAAAATGGAAAAAAAAAGTTTTTCTGGCCAACAACACCTTTAAGTTTACATTTAAACACAACTGGCTGTACGGACAAGGGTCAGTAACGCTGTTAACAGACTCTCAATTGAATACGAGACTGATTTCCATGGAGACCACCTGCAGCCACACTGAAACTACCCAACTAACGTGGCCTGAGTCAAGCGCTCCTGTTTGACGGACTCATTTTGTTTACATTTGTTAAAATGTCAGAAAAGAAAATACATTGCGACATTAAAAGATGAAGAATGAGTGCAATATATAAAAAATGATGGATTTGTCATTTCTCTTGGGAGGGGAAGAAGGAAGGGAGGAGAGCGGAAAGGAGGAAGGAAGGAAATGATTGACGAAGAGTGGGGAAAAATGGTGACATCATCGCTTCTGCTGTAAATCAATCCGTGCCACTCACTCCCAAGTACTCTCACTGATTGGCTATCGAGGGAATATTCATGCAGGACAATATGTCCGTCTCCAACCCAACTGGAACAGTGAAGCTTTTCCCCACGAGTCCGGTCTTTATTATAACAAAGATTGATTTTTATAAACATTTCGAACGTCGTGTATATCTGTGATAACTGCAGAAAGCTACTCGAGCTCCAGTACTGCTGTCCAGGGTTGGTGTTCTCTTTCTTTCTTTGTCCTGCTTCATCAGGAAAACACACACTGCAGGTTATGTTTTGGAGTTTCTGGTCCTTTCAGAACTCGGGGTCATCCCAAAATAGATCGAACCTTAATCAATCACTAAAACTGTATACACACCTCAAAATAATTAAAGGGGAAAGAAAATGATGCTATGCTTATGTTAAAGGACATGGGACATGAATTTTTTTCTGGGTATAATTATGTATAAAGGACATAAGAAATGCCATCTAAATCACTGCAGGGCGTCAAAAATGTGAAAATCATCACATTATTCAACTTTTCTATACATCAGCGTAAAACAATGATTCGTTAATTAGCTAAGCGGTCACGTGACCCGTGACGTCACAAAAACTTTTCAAGGAGCCAGCGCTTGGGTATCTAATGTAAACAGGTTACCGAAATGGACACCATCGACAGTTACATTCCCGGTGTTTCACAGAGATGTGAAGTTAGACCCTATCAATTCGAACCGATAGCTGGAAATTCACATGAACATGGATCTTGTCTTTACTCTGACGGGTCAGATGATTCTGAGAGTGAGAGTTCATTCAATCCCCATGAAACTGAAAGCGGTCGGCTCGATAACACTTCCTGGTAAGTTAAAAACAATTCTGCTCAAAGGCTAATGATCTGTTGAAAGAAGTATTATTTTTGTATCATACATTGAAAGTTCATCATAGATCTAGCTAAAGTCCGTTGCAAGCTAGTTTTTTTTGCTGATATTTTTCGAGATTGATTGAGATACAATGCTTCCAGAGTCCGAGATGAAAACATTCAAAATGGCGAAACGAGTCAGAATTATGATAATCAATAATTGATACACCCAAAATTATAATACTAATCCTTACCGCATGAGGCCCATGGTAAAACCACACTTCCAGGAGGGGCTGCCGTCTGCCTCCCAAGCCGGCCGAGAGCGCTCCTCGTCGGGCACGGCCAGGCGGGCGAATGCCCTGGTCCGTCCGCCCTGTCTAAAAAATAATGGTACAACTCCGAGTGAAGGTATCAATGCGCTGTCGAAGCGCGCAGAAGGTGTTAGTACGCCTGTCATTATAGTGCGGACTTTCCATAGCATAGAAATCGCCACGTTTCAATTTGTGTAACTGAACTTTGTTTCATGTCACTGGTCATATAAACCTATGTAAACAGGAAAAACGTGGAAGAGTTTGGTCGCATCTAACTACAGCCCCAAAAAATACCACTGGCCATGCTGAGCCTAGCTACATTGCTAACAGGAGTGACAGCGCGTCTGACTGACTGGGAGGTCGCAATACACCATGATGTTCAATGTACGTTAAACACACTAAAAACGAAACAATTTTCTTGTCATCCAAGACACAAAAACTATTTTGTCGCATTCGTCATCATCACGATTCACACTTCTCCATATTCATCTACCCGCTTGTGCTGTACCCGAAAGTTTTTGTGACGTATGATCACGTGACAGCGGCTCTTCCGGTTGTAAAATATGCATATCGGAGCTCGAGCAGAAATGCCATATAATCATCACGAATATAACGATTTTGCTGAATTTAATAGATAATTTTGTATTTGTTGATGCAATTATTTCATATTTTTAATGGAAAGAAACTGATATAGCGTGCATTTATGTTTCATGTCCCATGTCCTTTAAAGGTGCATATAGATAACGGACACGGTGTGTGTGCACATCCTGGTTTTGCCAAGCAACAAGCATTCATGGTCAAAATGGGTGGAGCTAATTGTAAATTCATTCTTGATCATCATGTGACATCACCACTGGCATTTCTCTTCACTTTTTCAGCAGTATAACAGTTTTGCTTCATGAGCTGAACCGTGCTAGAATTACCAAGCTCTCCTCCCCCCCCCCAAAAAAATAAAATACTCGTATTCAAGTTCTTGCATTATACAGTAATAAAATGTCAGTGATGAAATGCTGAGATGTGAATGACTCTCAGCGGACCGGTTTGTTTAAAGGCACAAGAGTGAGCTTGCTTTTAAATTTTCGTTGTTGAAATCTGACCAGGAAATCCCACACAGACGCGAAAACAATCAGATCATTAGAAAAAAAAAAAACCAAAGACTAGGCAAAGACTAAAGGGTCAAGGACATTCGCTCCAGGCTAGTAGTGTCTTAGTCCGTGTCCACTGAGTGGATATTGGGTCGGATAGCAGAGTGTAGGTGTGTTTACTCCAGTTCCACCAGCAGATCTCCCTCACCGACCGTCTCCCCAGCTTTACAGTGTATACTCTTAACCTGAAGGTAGACACACAAACACACACACACACACGGTTATGTAACTTGGCCAACTGAAACCCTTCAATCTTAAACATTCTCAAGATTTTAAATAACATTAATACAATGCAATTCATTCAATTTATAAATGCTGCTCTTATTTTTTCTGCTAAATGGCGTCGCCATGTGTCCCGAATGATCCGATCAGAAGTGGACAGCGTTCAGTATCGGTGTGAACGGGGTGTAATGTTTCTCAGAGACACACTGTGATCTGATCACTCACACCACTTTCGGAGGTGGTCTATAACACATATGACCACGGAACATTTGTAGTGTCATTACTTCAGCCAGAAAACACATAATCGTCGCCAGACTGTTTGGAAATCACACTGAATATTCGAGCTCTCCAGCGTTAGGCTAATAGATAAAGACGACGCAAGCGGCTGCAAGACGAGCGAAATGAGATTCCTCATCTCCATCTGGGCTGAAGACTCAGTGCAAAGTAAACTGGAAGACTGTTATTGAAAACTGAGCAGTCTACAAGGCTACTGCGCAGAAAATGGAAGAAAATTAAGTAGGTGTGGCCTCTGATTATGTCAGTCCCAGTGAAGGTGTGGCTTCTGTGTCCGTCAGTCCCAGTCAAGGAGGCGTGGCCTCTGTCCGTCAGTCCCAGTCAAGGAGGTGTGGCTTCTGTGTCCGTCAGTCCCAATGAAGGAGGCGTGGTCTCTCTGTTCATCAGTCCCAGTAAAGAAGGTGTGGCCTCTGTATCTGACAGTCCCAGTGAAGGCGTGGCTTCCGTGTCCATCAGTCCCAGTAAAGAATGTGTGGCCTCTGTGTCCCAGTCTGTTCCAGTAAAGAAGGCGTGGTCTCTGTGTCCCAGTTTGTCCCAGTAAAGGAGGCGTAGCTTCTGTGTCTCCAGTCCCAGTGAAGGAGGCATGGCCTGTGTCCGTCAGTCCCAGTCAAGAAGGCGTGGCCTCTGTGTCCGTCAGTCCCAGTCAAGAAGGCGTGGCCTCTGTGTCCGTCAGTCCCAGTCAAGAAGGCGTGGCCTCTGTGTCTGTCAGTCCCAGTCAAGAAGGCGTGGCCTCTGTGTCTGTCAGTCCCAGTCAAGAAGGCGTGGCCTCTGTGTCTGTCAGTCCCAGTCAAGAAGGCGTGGCCTCTGTGTCTGTCAGTCCCAGTCAAGAAGGCGTGGCCTCTGTGTCTGTCAGTCCCAGTCAAGAAGGCGTGGCCTCTGTGTCTGTCAGTCCCAGTCAAGAAGGCGTGGCCTCTGTGTCTGTCAGTCCCAGTCAAGAAGGCGTGGCCTCTGTGTCTGTCAGTCCCAGTCAAGAAGGCGTGGCCTCTGTGTCTGTCAGTCCCAGTCAAGAAGGCATGGCCTCTGTGTCTGTCAGTCCCAGTCAAGAAGGCGTGGCCTCTGTGTCTGTCAGTCCCAGTCAAGAAGGCGTGGCCTCTGTGTCTGTCAGTCCCAGTCAAGAAGGCGTGGCCTCTGTGTCTGTCAGTCCCAGTCAAGAAGGCGTGGCCTCTGTGTCTGTCAGTCCCAGTCAAGAAGGCGGGGCCTCTGTATCTCTCAGTCCCAGTCAAGAAGGCGTGGACTCTGTGTCTGTCAGTCCCAGTCAAGAAGGCGTGGCCTCTGTGTCTGTCAGTCCCAGTCAAGAAGGCGTGGCCTCTGTATCTCTCAGTCCCAGTGAAGAAGGTGTGGCCTCTGTGTCTCTCAGTCAAGAAGGCGTGGCCTTCTGTGTCTCCCAGTCCCAGTCAAGAAGGCATGGCCTCTGTGTCCGTCAGTCCCAGTCAAGAAGGCGTGGCCTCTGTATCTCTCAGTCCCAGTCAAGAAGGTGTGGCCTCTGTGTCTCTCAGTCCCAGTGAAGAAGGTGTGGCCTTCTGTGTCTCCCAGTCCCAGTAAAGAAGGTGTGGCCTCTGTGTCCCAGTTTGTTCCAGTAAAGAAGGCGTGGGTTCTGTCTCTCCAGTCCCAGTGAAGGAGGCATGGCCTCTGTGTTCATTAGTCCCAATGAAGAAGGCGTGGCCTCTGTGTCTGTCAGTCCCAGTCAAGAAGGCGTGGCCTCTGTGTCTGTCAGTCCCAGTCAAGAAGGCGTGGACTCTGTGTCTGTCAGTCCCAGTCAAGAAGGCGTGGCCTCTGTGTCCGTCAGTCCCAGTCAAGAAGGCGTGGCCTCTGTATCTCTCAGTCCCAGTGAAGAAGGTGTGGCCTCTGTGTCTCTCAGTCCCAGTGAAGAAGGCGTGGCCTTCTGTGTCTCCCAGTCCCAGTGAAGAAGGCGTGGCCTCTGTGTCTCTCAGTCCCAGTGAAGAAGGCGTGGCCTCTGTCAGTTCCAATGCAGGAGGTTTGCATTTCACTGAATCTCTGGTCTTTTAAACATGTATTTCCTGCACCAGATCACTCATTACATCCTGAGATATGCATCACACAATTAGAGAGAAATAACTTCACACATTAGCAGATGGAGTGGAGCAGATGGAGCGTTCCTTTGTCTTTTTCTCTCTTGTCTTGTTCCTTGTTTCTGGAAGGTGGCTCAGTGTGGTTCAGTAGAAAAGGACGTTCTATATGTCATGCTGATTAATCGAGCAGACTGGTACTGAGGTGGATCATGTATCATGATCTGTGTGCTGGAGGGTGAGTAAGTGTGTGGGTGACTGACTAGAACTGTGTGTGTGTGTGTGTGTGTGTGTGTGTGTGTCCGCATGCTCACCTTGGCGGTTTTGGCAGCGGTCATGCTGTTCTGCATCTTCATCGCTTCAATCACACAGATCTCCTGCCCCTCTGCAACCTGCAAACACACACACACTTAACCCTCTGAGGTGCTTTACTTTGGCATGTGTCCTTATCGATGTAGTCAATCCCATAATTCTGTTCACTGCAGAGGCAAACACAGTGGACCGAACTATCGCTCCAATCATTTATACTGAATACATTCCTATTTACAAATATAAGTGAAGAGTTATGTTAGTGGAGCTAATCGTCATGTGCGTTTATATTCATGTTACTTGAAATTATTCTGTGGTTAAAATCATCTAGTCATTGTAACACAACCTGACAAATTTATACGGCTAGATTTTATAGCTAGCTATTATTCAGTCTGAAGTATAGTTGGTGCTAGTCGGTAATAACATTAATCCATGGAAGCCATGGCCTAAAGGTTAGAGAAGCAGCTTTGGGACCAAAAGGTCACTGGTTGGATTCCCTAGACCAGCAGGAATGGCTTAAGTACCCTTGAGCAAGGCACCTAACCCCCAACTGCTCCGGGTACATTGTACATCGCTCTTGACAAGAGCATCTGCTAAATTCCATTAACATAATGGTGCCAGTCGAGCTAAAAATTCTGTCCAATGAAGTATAATTTTTATTCCAAATCCAGAACTATTGGCACCCTGATTGAGTACATTACTGCATAACGGAAAGTAGGAGGAGCTTGTAGGCGTGGCATCGATTCCCACATTATTTTTTAACAGTATACGTCGAGCTGTGATTTCTCTTTTAGTCTGCATTTGGCTTCATGTGAAATGACTTAAAGCTAGTGAATTTTTCCACCATTTTGCATCATCAGATGCTACTGAAGGACCGTGTGACGTACAACCCCGATTCCAAAAATGTTGGGACAAAGTACAAATTGTAAATAAAAACGGAATGCAATAATTTACAAATCTCAAAAACTGATATTGTATTCACAATAGAACATAGACAACATATCAAATGTCGAAAGTAAGACATTTTGAAATTTCATGCCAAATATTGACTCATTTGAAATTTCATGACAGCAACACATCTCAAAAAAGTTGGGACAGGGGCAATAAGAGGCTGGAAAAGTTAAAGGTACAAAAAAGGAACAGCTGGAGGACCAAATTGCAACTCATTAGGTCAATTGGCAATAGGTCATTAACATGACTGGGTATAAAAAGAGCATCTCGGAGTGGCAGCGGCTCTCAGAAGTAAAGATGGGAAGAGGATCACCAATCCCCCTAATTCTGCGCCGACAAATAGTGGAGCAATATCAGAAAGGAGTTCGACAGTGTAAAATTGCAAAGAGTTTGAACATATCATCATCATCTACAGTGCATAATATCATCAAAAGATTCAGAGAATCTGGAAGAATCTCTGTGCGTAAGGGTCAAGGCCGGAAAACCATACTGGGTGCCCGTGATCTTCGGGCCCTTAGACGGCACTGCATCACATACAGGCATGCTTCTGTATTGGAAATCACAAAATGGGCTCAGGAATATTTCCAGAGAACATTATCTGTGAACACAATTCACCGTGCCATCCGCCGTTGCCAGCTAAAACTCGATAGTTCAAAGAAGAAGCCATATCTAAACACGATCCAGAAGTGCAGACGTCTTCTCTGGGCCAAGGCTCATTTAAAATGGACTGTGGCAAAGTGGAAAACTGTTCTGTGGTCAGACGAATCAAAATTTGAAGTTCTTTATGGAAATCAGGGACGCCGTGTCATTCGGACTAAAGAGGAGAAGGACGGCCCGAGTTGTTATCAGCGCTCAGTTCAGAAGCCTGCATCTCTGATGGTATGGGGTTGCATTAGTGCATGTGGCATGGGCAGCTTACACATCTGGAAAGACACCATCAATGCTGAAAGGTATATCCAGGTTCTAGAGCAACATATGCTCCCATCCAGACGACGTCTCTTTCAGGGAAGACCTTGCATTTTCCAACATGACAATGCCAAACCACATACTGCATCAATTACAGCATCATGGCTGCGTAGAAGAAGGGTCCGGGTACTGAACTGGCCAGCCTGCAGTCCAGATCTTTCACCCATAGAAAACATTTGGCGCATCATAAAACGGAAGATACGACAAAAAAGACCTAAGGCAGTTGAGCAACTAGAATCCTACATTAGACAAGAATGGGTTAACATTCCTATCCCTAAACTTGAGCAACTTGTCTCCTCAGTCCCCAGACGTTTACAGACTGTTGTAAAGAGAAAAGGGGATGTCTCACAGTGGTAAACATGGCCTTGTCCCAACTTTTTTGAGATGTGTTGTTGTCATGAAATTTAAAATCACCTAATTTTTCTCTTTAAATGATACATTTTCCCAGTTGAAACATTTGATATGTCATCTATGTTCTATTCTGAATAAAATATGGAATTTTGAAACTTCCACATCATTGCATTCCATTTTTATTTACAATTTGTACTTTGTCCCAACTTTTTTTGGAATCGGGGTTGTATAGTACAATAGAAAAGCGATTAACTAGCTACTAGGCTAGGTCCTAAAACTAAACTGGATACTATCATTCTAAATAACAAACTGTGCTGTACCATTTTAAAAAGCATTCAGTTGTATGAACGATCAGTTGACAACACACACACACACACACACACATGCACATGAAAGGCTCTAAGTGGTGCTGGTTCATGTGATCGGGATCCGATTCAATAAACTCCATCTCTGTCTGAGGGAATGGAAGCATTAATGACTTCCTCCTGAGCTCCATCTAATAAATGACAGCATTACATTTACCTCATCAGTCAGGCCTTTATGTGAATGAGCAGCATGGACAAAGTGTGTGTGTGTTCTGTGTGAATGTTTGTGTCTCAGTGTGTGTATCACGTATCAGCGTTTTAAATGTTGACTACACTGTAGGCACAATACCTACAGACTATGGTATAACCATGCTTGTGCGAGAGTAATCAGCGTTTGAGCACTTAGCAGCTGTGTGTGTGTGTGTGTGTGTGTGTGTGTGTGTGTGTGTGTGTGTGTGTGTGTCTCTACACAAGGGCAATATTACAGTAATAGGGCAGAGCCTGGCTGTAATGTATTAAGTGGAGCCACAGAGTCTGAGTCCAGCATATAGATGACATACCTCACCTCCTTTGTGCATCAGCATGCCTTCAGTCCAACCCGACACCCCACACACACACAAAGTGCTTTTCCAGACACACACACACACACACACACACACACACACACACACAGACTACGTATACATTATGTATGCTAACACCAACCACACACACACACACACACACACACGTCTTCATGTTAACAACTACCTTTTCACTAACGCTGACCTGTAATAGCCCCCAAGCATAACTACGTCACCATTTGTTTACCATAATGCATTGTGAGGGATAGCCAGGGTCGGTAGTTGAGCGATATGATGGATGTCAGATTAATTTTATGCGAGAGGAGCGATTTTGCCGTGCTCTTGTGGAAGACAATGAAATTGGTGATTTAAAGAGATGGATAACATGTTGAGGGTTTAGAGCAGGAAAATCAGAATCCAAATCAAGCTTGGTGAGAAGGTAAGAGTCCAGACCGAGTTTACCACACTGTACAACATCATCATCAAATCTCAGAATGTCTTATTTCCGAGGACACATATTGCACCAGCTAAACTTTATCGAGAAAACAAATCTATCTGAATGTCAGGAATGGGCGCAGAGCAGCATTCTTGCGGGGGATTCATGGGCGAATAATGGTCCGAGTGATAAATGAGTGATTAGTTCAATTAAATTTGATATCAGGAAACATTACAAAAAAAAAAAAAAAACTTTGGAAAGTTGCTGTATCATGTTCAGTATAAGTGCATTTTCTTCAATAAATGTTGCTAGTGAGATACACTGAACATTATACACACCCAAAAGAGAGCCCTTCGTGGTTCGGGAGTTTTATCGGTCTGGCTGCCGAGTGCTTCGGCACATTGAGAGGCAAAGGCCGAAGAATGCTTCTGTATTTTACAGGCTTTGGAATATCGCAAGTTTCAGATGATGAACAGTGTCGATTCTTATAATCTTCCGTAGCCGAAGGCCGTTCTGCAGACCATGGAAATATTGCTGGTCACAGTTTAAGTACGTCTTTATCCCACCAGAGAAATGTAAGCGACAAAACACTTGTACATTTCGATTCAGTTTGAAGATTTTCATTGTGGATGAAACTTATCCATTTCTTTCTTCTCTTCTTCTCGAGTGGCAGCTGATAAAAGCTCAAATTACAGTACCAGTCAAAAGTTTGGAAACACCTTCAAATTCAATGTTTTTATGTATTTATTTTTCCCTACATTGTAAATTAATACTGAAGTCATCCAGACTATGCAGCAACACGTAAGGAATTATTCAGTAAACTTTAAAATGTTAATCAAAGCAAAATATGTTTTTGATTCTTCAAAGTAGGCACCTTTTGCTTTGATTACAGCTTTGCACACTCTTGACGTTCTTTCAGTCAGCTTCATGAGGTAATCACTCAAAATGGTTTTCCAACAGTCTTGAAGGAGTCTGAGCACTCGTTGGTTGCTTTGCCTTCACCCTGCGGTCCAACTCATCCCAAACTTTTTCGGACTGACTGATCTTCATTTCTTAAAGTAATGATGGACTGTCGTTTTTCTTTACTTAGTTGAGTAGTTCTTGGCATAATATGGATTAGAACAGTACTCAAATAGGGCCATTCACTGTATACCAACTCTACCTCTTCACAACACAACTGATGGTCTCAAACACATTAAGAGGTCAAGAAATTCAAGAAATTAACTCGACAAGGCACAGCTGTAAACTGAAAGCCATTCCAGGTGACTACCTCGTAAAGCTGACTGAGAAAACGCCAAGATGTGCAAAGCTGTCATCTAAACAAAAGGTGCCTACTTTGAAGAATCTAAAATATAAAACATATTCTGGTTTGATTAACACTTTTTTGTTTACCAAATAATTCCATATATATTTCTTCATAATGTCGAAGACTTTAGTATTAATCTACAATTCAGAAAATTTTAAAATAATGAAAAACCACTGAATTAGAGGCGTTTCTAAACTTTTGACTGGTACTGTAGGTGTTCCCTTTGCTGTGGAGACACAGTAAGGCACGCAGCAATTCACTTTAGGCATGATTAAAACCGCTTAGACAGAACAATGCAACGTTTAACAAAGGTGAAAGTAAACAATACGGTGGAGCTGACCCTGAGTATCGCCCATAATGCATTGCGATGAACAAGCAATGACGTAGTTATGGGTTAGGGTTATTACCGCCGTACTGTATGTACACATTTAAGCTCCCCAGACAAAAAAAAAAAATTGTTCCATGAGTCATTTCTTCTCTAATGCCTGGCTGTTTCCAGGTGGCACCGGTGTGTTGTGATGATTCCTGAGCACTCTAGTCCACGCTTCCACTGAGTGGGTGCAATTCAGCTTGATACTATGGTCGATTTCAGTCTTTATCCTGCTGTTTGACCCAAATAATCCCAAGTTATTTTCAAAGTATTGCCGTGTTTCATCATGCTCATCCAACATGTCTCACACATATTTTACCCTGTGCACCTTACAGTGTCCGCGTTGGTCAAAAAACTGACCATCAACTTTGACACTGAATTACATTTATCCGGCTGAATGAGCATTTCCATGTTATCCAATAAGGAGCTGCTATTAATAGATGTGAGACTTGTGTTTAAAAAAAAAAAAACTACACTATAGTGAAAGTAAAAAGTTTGTGAACCCCTTGGAATTTTCTATATTTATGTCTAATTCCCATATAAAACATGGTCATATCTTCATGTAAGTCACAATAATGAACAAAGACAGTCCGATAACTAAAGATGCACAGATTTTCAAAGAATGTTTGACCATACTGAATAAATAATTCAAACTGTGAAACTGAAGGTTGGAAAAAGTAAGTGAACCCTAAGCTAATGACTTTTTAAAAAGCTCATTGCAGTCAGAATTTAGCACACCTAGGTTCCATTTAATGAAACGAGTTCAGAGATATGGCCTAGAATTACTTTGATTGATAAAAACCCCTGAAAAGTTTGAGTTTGAACTTTTGACAAGAAGCATATCCAGATGGGAATCATGCCTCGCACAAAAGAGCTATCTGAAGACCTAAGGTCAAGAATTGTTAACTTGCATAAGGCTGGAAAGGGTTACAAAGTCATCTCAAAGATTTTAGGAATTCATCAGTCTACTGTCAGGCAAGTTGTTTATAAATGGAGACGATTAGGTATTGTGGCTGCTCTGCCTAGAAGCGGGCGCCCCGCCAAGATGACCCCAAGAGCACAACGCAAAATCATTTATAAGGTAAAGAAGAACCCTATAGTGACAGCAAAAGACTTGAAGATGTCATTAGAGCTGGCTAACATCTCTGTTCATGATTCAACGATACGCAAAACATTGAACAAGAAAGGAGTCCATGGCAGGACACCAAGAAGGAAGCCACTGCTGTCAAAAAAGAACATTGCTGCACGCCTGAATTTTGCAAAAGAGCACTTGGACACTACAATGGTACTGGGAAAATGTTTTGTGGAGTGATGAAACCAAAATTGAACTATTTGGGAGGAACAAGCAGAACTCCATTTGGCGTAAAAAGGGCACTGCATGTCAACATCAAAACATCATCTCTACAGTAAAGTATGCTGGAGGGAACATCATGATTTGGGCCTGCTTTGCTGCGTCAGGGCCTGGACAGCTTGCCATCAGTGAGGGGAAAATGAATTCCCAAATTTATCAACAAATTCTCCAGGATAACGTGAGGGTGTCTGTCCATCAACTGAAGCTCGGAAGAGGCTGGGTGATGCATCAGGACAATGACCCCAAACATCGCAGCAAATCCACAGCGCAATGGTTTCAGAAGAACAAAATCCGCCTTTTGGAGTGGCCTAGTCAGAGCCCAGATCTCAATCCTATTGAGATGCTGTGGAATAACTTGAAGACATCCATACACAGAAGACAACCCAAGAATATGGAAGAGTTAAGGCAGTTCTGCAGGGAAAAATGGGCTAAAATTCCCCCTGCACAATGTGCAGGTCTGATCTGCAGTTACAGGAAGTGCCTGGTTGAGGTCATTGCTGCCAAAGGAGGATCAACCAGTTATTAAATCCAAAGGTTCACTTACTTTTTCCACTACTACTGTGAATGTTGAATGCATTTGTATAATAAAGTCATGAAAAAGTAGAATTTTTTGACTTAAACTCATTGTGTACATCAGTACCGGTGACTTGGATGAAGATCAGATCACTTTTTATTCCCAATTCATGCAGAAAACCAGATAATTCCAAAGGGTTCACATACTTTTTACTATGACTGTATATGGCCAAATGTTTGTGGACACCCAAGCATCACGGCCATGTGTGCTTTTTGAACATCTCATTCCAGATTCAGTCCCTGTTTGCTGTTATAGTAACCTCCACTCTTCCATGAAGGCTTTCCACTAGATTTTGGAGCATAGCTATGTGGATTTGTGATCATTCAGTGACAAGAGCATTAGTGAGATCAGACACTGATGTTGGGTGAGAAGGCCTGGGGTTCAATCAGTGTTCCAGTTCATCCTAAAAGTGTTCAGTTGAGTTGAGGTCAGGGTTCTGTGCAGGACACTGTGCTCTTCCACTCCAACCTTAACGCACCATATCTTCATGGAGCTCGCTTTGCGCACAAGGGCATTGTCGTGCTGGAACAAGTTTAGGCCTCTTAGATCCAGTAAAGGGGAAATTGTAATTCTACAGCAAATACGGAAATAATATACGATTGTATGCTTCCAACTTTGTGGCAACAGTCTGGGGAAGAACAGCATATAGGTGAAATACGGTACTTTTGGCCATATATAGTACATTGAAATTTTAATGACATGGTGTATACCCGACTTCTTTTGTAGGCTTTTTCTCTTCCTGTGAAATATGACAAAGTGCTTTGCTGCACAGATGCATCTCTTCATAACATTCCTTGGCGAGACAGAGTTAATGTGAGTTAGTTACAGTTCACCTTCTTGGTTATGGACAGTGACAAGAGTCACCGTCTTCCGATTGTCATGGCAACATACATGAGGCGCTTTCAGACTGGAGGAAGTGTTTCATAGTTACATTACATTAGCAGATACTCTCTTATACAGAGCAACATACATCATACCCAGAGCTGCCTGGGGGGCAGGTGGGGGTTAGGTGCCTTGCTCAAGGGCACTTCAGCCATTCCTGCTTGGACCAGGGAATCAAACCAGCGACCTTTTGGTCCCAAAGCTGCTGCTCTAACCTTTAGGCCATGGCTTCCCCACTGAGCTCTATATAAAACCTGGAGAGCTCAGAGCCTATTCCCTGCTGTAGAGATGACTGAAGCCATCTGGCTGCCATATTACCACTCCCATTGCGTGTATTTGGTTTGTGTGTTAAACCATGGTATCCGATCAAATTTGTCCCAAGAAAAATACCTCCTGACTTTTTTTCCCCCACTTTCATCACCTCCTCTTATTTTCTCAACTTTACCCACATTCCTTACATATCTTTATAGCGCTCCGCTTCACTGTTGTTTTTTTCCTTTTCCAGTTCAGTCTCTGATCATTTATTTTTAACAGCTCTTTTTTACTATAATTATTTTTACAGAGATTTCAGTTTCTCTTATACAGTGTACCTTTCTCTTTCATACATTTTTTCTTCCTTTATATAAAAGGAAGAAGAAATGTATGAAAGAGAAAGATATCATATTATACTATATATATAACATTATAACATAAATATCTACTTATTTTATATTATAATATTTTATATTTAGTTATATTATATCTCAATACTCACAGGTGAAATGTCCGTCCACAACCTTTGACCTGATGATTTGTACAGTTCACTGCTGCACATGTAGGTGTTTTTCTTCTAAGTTTTCTCACCGGCTACATAAATGACTTGTCTAATTTTGTGTAGCCTCCAGTAGCCTAAATCAACCTTTCTCAACCGGGGTGCCGCGGCACCCTGGGGTGCCGTCTGGCTTCGTTAGGGGTGCCATCAAAAAATTATATATTCTAACATTGAAATAAATAAAATTAAAATTCCAAAAAACTCAAGTTAGACTAATGCAGATCATTGCTGCCTCATGCATCATCAAAATTTGTCTCATGGCCCCCTTTCCCAGGTCACATCATCACTGCCGGGGTCAGCGTATGGTCAGCGTGACTGCGTATATTTTATATGGGGGTGCCTTGAGAATTTGCATACTTCTGAAGGGTGCCGTGACTGAAAAAAGGTCGAGAAACACTGGCCTAAATGACCGTTCTGCTCCACAGTGGGAGTGGTAAGATGGCGGCCAGCTGGCTTCACTCTGACAAGCCTATGAGCTCTCCAGATTTTATAAAGAGCCCAGTGCCCCCCCCATAGTTCTTAGAACTGTTGGAGGAAGTTCCCCTTTTTTTTTGTGTGTGTCCAGACTGTAGGAACTGAGGACGATCGTAGTTCTTGGAACGCTGTTTTGAGGGACTCTTTTAGCTCCTGCTTCAGGGTAGGTACTCTTCCAGCATAAGAGGAACTATGAGTGACATAAGTATACACTGGTTGAACATGAGCTAATGCAGTGCTGGCAGCCACCATTAAAAAAATAATAATAATAAAAAAATCTGTGTAAAACATTAGCCTTGTAAACAACAGCTCTGAGCATTAGCACTAAAAATGAAGGGAAAAAAATAACCACAGACAAATGGACCAACAGAGAAGTCCAGGCTTTATCGAGCCGATATGTGATGGAGGAAATCCAGCATGATTTTGCTGCATCGAAGCAAAATATAAAAAACACTTCACTAGCATTTCCTACGAACATCACGCGAGCAATCCGGCTTACGTCACTTCAGCATTCCTACTGGTGATGTGAATACATTACATTACATTAATGGTATTTAGTAGACGCTCTTATCCAGAGCTATATACAACATAGAGCAGCCTGGGGAGCAGTTGGGGGTTAGGTGCCTTGCTCAAGGGCACTTCAGCCATTCCTGCTGGTTCAGGGAATCGAATCGGTGATCTTTTGGTCCCAAAGTTGCTTTTCTAACCATTAGGCAAACACAAAGAAAAAAAAATCCTTGAAGGTACGTAGTTCTCGGGGAGATCCCTAATGGGTAGTCCCTCTCAATAAGTCCCTGTTTGGTCTGAAAGCACTTATGCACACTCCCGTTCTAGTCTGGAGGATCCATTACATCTTTTTTGAAATACTGTTAGCTAAAGTTGTTCTCCCCGTGTCTGTGTGGGTTTCTTCCGGGTGCTCCGGTTTCCCCCACAGTCCAAAGGCATGCAGGTTAGGCTAATTGGTGGCTCTAAATTGACCGTAGGTGTGAATGTGAATGGTTGTTTGTTTCTATGTGTCAGCCCTGTGATGATCTGGTGTACCCCGCCTCTCGCCCATAGTCAGCTGGGATAGGCTCCAGCTTGCCCGTGACCCTGCACAGGATAAGCGGTTACAGATAATGGATGGATGGATGCTAGCTAAAGTTACTAAACCACACCATCTAGTGTTACACACTGGAAATGCATTTACTTAATGTAGTTTGACAACTCGAGGACTTAAAAAAAGAATGCAAAAGAAAATACAAGGAAATCCCACAGGTAATTTGCACCAAGGATGTGATTAATGTTTTGTCCAGGGTCTGAGGTACTTTATGCTAAACTGGTAGCTATAGTAACTATAAACTGGTAGCGTAATCACGGTGATTCGATTCCTATTCTGTTAAAAACATCCCTGTGCATCATGCCGTCTCCGATTCAGCGAGGTTTTTGTGCGATTGTGTGAACTGCAGAAGAAGTTTGATGTGTTCTGGATATCTGGAGAAAATAATTGCTAAATGGGATCCGCAAAATGTTTTAAAGTAGACCTTTATATCACAGTCACTCACTGCTCTGTGTTCTCTGCGCGCTGAAGATTTTTGTGAAACAGAAATATTGATTTCTCTTTGATTAATGTGTGTGCAAGTGCTCTGAAAGAACTATTAACACAAGAACGAAGAACAAATTATCCACTTGAAAACAGCCCGAGAATGATATTTTGGGCAAAACAAACCCTCCGAGACCGATACAGCTGAATTAGTGGCTGATGAATAAACAAGCCACAGTGTTAGTGATGTCCCTCAGCGCCACTGCTGATCTACTCAGCTGCAGTGTGTTTCGAGTTATGTTCAATTCTGTGATGGTTAAATTAAGTATCTATATGTGTTTTCCTTCATGCTGATCAAGGGTTATGCTTTCCTAAGTGTTAATTGCGCCCCCTTGTGGAGAATCTTCAGCCTGCTCAGTGTAAATCGGATACATCAGGTCCTTTACTTTGCTTTTTACTTCATTCGCTTTCATGAGACAGCTACAGATTACTGATTAGGTTCACACGAGGACCCGAGTACGTGATACTAATGATCAGGTTCGTGTCTTTCCTAATGTCCCAAAACAAGAATTTCACCCGTAGACCTTAACACAGGCATGTGAATGGAACCGTGTATATATTTATACTTTTTTTTTTTTTACCGTATCTCCAGCTTTAACAGAAACGGCCACGACGGTCCCAGGCATCGGAGATCTCAGGATGCTGCTGGAGTCTTCTGGAACCTTCTCAGGCATGTGCTTACTGAGGGACGCTGCCAGCTTACTCAACACACGCACCTTAAACTGAACACACAGACACAACATACAAGAAGCTGGACACAGAGAATTTTCCAAAAATTCACAATAAAATTTTCCTGCTGAAGTGACTGAAAAGTTTCTCTAAAATTTCGAAAATCACACAGAATGTCTTTGGGGGATTTATATTTTTGATCTCGTGGAACTGCTTGACATGGAATGGAGGACCAAATACTGCTTTATCTAAATAAACAAACAAATAAAAGAAAAAGAAATGGAACAAAAAATGTAGATGCTAATAAGTTGGAACGTCATCTCGTCTGAAAAAAATGAAAGAAAAATAATAAACAAAATTAAATTTAAATAAATAGAAGAAAAATGTACAAATTAATAAACCGAGTCAGCATGACAAAAAAACCAAAAAACTCAATCAAAATTTATTTTAAATAAATAGGATAGAAAATGTAGAAGATTGAACAGTCTGTATCTCAGGGTAAATAAAAATAAATAAATATAAATAAATCTGAAATGTAGAAATTAAAACAATTTAAACTGTCAGCATGTCAGAAAAAAAATAAAACGTAAATAATTAGGACAGAAGTGGACAAATTGTTCAACATTTTGATATTCAAATCCTATCACGACACAGTCTAGGTCAAAGAAATAAAATTAGAAAGGAAATTAAATTGAAATAAAAATGGGATAGAAATTAAGAAATTATTACATAATTGTGAGCAACATGTCAGAAAAAAAAATAAACAGAATTTTAAAGAATAAGACGGAAAGGGAAATTAATAAATAATTTGGATAGTCAGCATCTCTTTCTCACACACACCCCCTAATTAATAACATGGCTCCTGCTCACTCCAGAAGTGACCCTGCACTCCTCTCTCACACTACAGTGCTCCCGTGTGCCAGTAGATGGCACTCACCTCATTCACACAACACACACACACACAGGAGAGGCTCAGGCAGAGAACACACTGATTCAATTAGACTCAGAACAACTCAGCTCTCCATACTCAGAGTATATGAAAAGTTCTCTCTCTCTCTCACACACACACACACACACACACACACACACACACACACACACACACAGCTAAGAACACTGCACATAGTCGTCATTAACGGAGAGCTATTAGCTATAATATGCTGCAGAGAGGGCGAGAGAGAACTTTTCAACTACTCTGAAATTTCAGAGTTTTTAGACCCACGTTCCGCATACTCATTTACTCGTTTTTTATTTCCCAAAACTACTCACACTTAATGTTCAGGGATGTGTGGCCTTCTGCATTTCAGCACTGAATATCCACCATTTGACTTTTTCCCTCCCAACCCTGATTCCAAAAAGTTGGGACATTGTGTAAACTGTAAATAGAAACAGAATGTGAAGCTTTGCAAATCATGGAAACCCTATATTTCATTGAAAATAGTACAAAGACAACATATCAAATGTTGAAACCGATAAATAAATAAATATATATATATATATATATATATATATATATATATATATATATGGGCGGCACGGTGGTGTAGTGGTTAGCGCTGTCGCCTCACAGCAAGAAGGTCCGGGTTCGAGCCCCGTGGCCGGCGAGAGCCTTTCTGTGCGGAGTTTGCATGTTCTCCCCGTGTCCGCGTGGGTTTCCTCCGGGTGCTCCGGTTTCCCCCACAGTCCAAAGACATGCAGGTTAGGTTAACTGGTGACTCTAAATTGACCGTAGGTGTGAATGTGAGTGTGAATGGTTGTCTGTGTCTATGTGTCAGCCCTGTGATGACTTGGTGACTTGTCCAGGGTGTACCCCGCCTTTCGCCCGTAGTCAGCTGGGATAGGCTCCAGCTTGCCTGCGACCCTGTAGAAGGATAAAGCGGCTAGAGATAATGAGATGAGATGAGATATATATATATATATATATATATATATATATATACACACAGCAACATGTTTGGAAAAAAGTTGGGACAGGGGTATGTTTACCACAGAGTTGCATCACCTCTACTTTTAACAACACTGTAAATAAATATTTGGGAACTGAGGAGACCAATCGCTGTAGTTTTGAAACTGATACAGGAGTTCAGTTGCTTAACAGTTCGGGTCTTTTTTGTCGTATTATGCGCTTCGTAATGCACCAAATGTTTTCAAATGAGTGACAGGTCTGGATGTATTACAACTGCATGGCTCTGTAGTAAAAGAGTCCAGGTGCTAAACTGGCCTGCCTGCACTCCAGCCCTGTCACTCACTGAAAACATTTGTTGCGTTATGAAGCGCAAAATATGACAAAAAAAAAAAAAAAGACCAGAACTGTTGAGAAACTGAACTCCTGTATCAGTTTCAAAACTACAGCAATTGGTCTCCTCAGTTCCCAGACATTTACAGAGTGTTGTTAAAAGCACAGGTGATGTAACACAGTGGTAAACATGCCCCTGTCCCAAATTTTTTGAAAAATGTTGCTGGCACTAAATTTAAAATGAGTATACAGTGGGGAAAATAAGTATTTGATACACTGCCGATTTTGCAAGTTTTCCCACTTACAAAGAATGGAGAGGTCTGTAATTTTTATTGTAGGTGCACTTCAACTGTGAGAGACAGAATCTAAAAAAAAAAATCCAGAAAATCACATTGTATGATTTTTAAATAATTAATTTGCATTTTATTGCATGAAATAAGTATTTGATACAATAGAAAAACAGAACTTAATATTTGGTACAGAAACCCTTTGTTTACAATTACAGAGCTCAGATGTTTCCTGTAGTTCTTGTACAAGTTTGCACACACTGCAGCAGGGATTTTGGCCCACTCCTCCATACAGATCTTCTCCAGATCTTACAGGTTTCAGGGCTGTCAGTGGGCAACACGGAGTTTCAGCTCTCTCCAAAGACTTTCTATTGGGTTCAGGTCTAGAGACTGGCTAGGCCACTCCAGGACCTTGAAATGCTTCTTACAGAGCCACTCCTTGGTTGCCCTGGCTGTGTGTTTCGGGTCACTGTCATGCTGGAAGACCCAGCCACGACCCATCTTCAATGCTTTTACTGAGGGCAGGAGGTTGTTGCCCAAAATCTCGCGATACATGGCCCCATCCAACCTCCCCTCAATACGGTGCAGTTGTCCTGTCCCCTTTGCAGAAAAGCACCCCCAAAGTATGATGTTTCCACCCCCATGCTTCACAGTTGGGATGGTGTGCTTGGGGTTGTACTCATCCTTCTTCTTCCTCCAAACACGGCAAGTGGAGTTTATACCAAAAAGCTCTACTTTGGTCTCATCTGACTACATGACCTTCTCCCATGCCTCCTCTGGATTATCCAGATGGTCACTGGCAAACTTCAGACGGGCCTGGACATGTGCTGGCTTGAGCAGGGGGACCTTCCGCGCACTGCAGGATTTTAATCCATGATGGCGTAGTGTGTTATTAATGGTAATCTTTGAGACTGTGGTCCCAGCTCTCTTCAGGTCATTGACTAGGTCCTCCCATGTAGTTCTGGGCTGATCCCTCACCTTTCTCATGATCATTGATACCCCACGAGGCGAGCTCTTGCATGGAGTCCCAGACCGAGGGAGATTGACTGTCATCTTGAGTTTCTTCCATTTTCTAATAATTGCGCCAACAGTTGTTGCCTTCTCACCAAGCTGCTTGCCTATTGCCCTGTAGCTCATCCCAGCTTTGTGCAGGTCTACAATTTTGTCCCTGGTGTCCTTAGACAGCTCTTTGGTCTTGCCCATAGTGGAGAGGTTGGAGTCTGATTGATTGAGTGTGTGGACAGGTGTCTTTTATACAAGTAACGAGTTCAAACAGGTGCAATTAATACAGGTAATGAGTGGAGAATAGGAGAGCTTCTTAAAGAAAAACTAACAGGTCTGTGAGAGCCAGAATTCTTGCTGGTTGGTAGGTGCTCAAATACTTATTTCATGCAATAAAATGCAAATTAGGGCGGCACGGTGGTGTAGTGGTTAGCGCTGTCGCCTCACAGCAAGAAGGTCTGGGTTCGAGCCCCGGGGCCGACGAGGGCCTTTCTGTGTGGAGTTTGCATGTTCTCCCCGTGTCTGCGTGGGTTTCCTCCGGGTGCTCCGGTTTCCCCCACAGTCCAAAGACATGCAGGTTAGGTTAACTGGTGACTCTAAATTGAGCGTAGGTGTGAATGTGAGTGTGAATGGTTGTCTGTGTCTATGTGTCAGCCCTGTGATGACCTGGCGACTTGTCCAGGGTGTACCCCGCCTTTCACCCGTAGTCAGCTGGGATAGGCTCCAGCTTGCCTGCGACCCTGTAGAACAGGATAAAGCGGCTAAAGATAATGAGACGAAATGAGAAAATGCAAATTAATTATTTAAAAATCATACATTGTGATTTTCTGGATTTTTTTTTTAAAGATTCTGTCTCTCGCAGTTGAAGTGTACCTACGATAAAAATTACAGACCTCTCCATTCTTTTAAGTGGGAAAACATGCAAAATCGGCAGTGTATCAAATACTTATTTTCCCCACTGTATGTCTTTCAAAAAAACAAAATTTCTCAGTTTCAACATTGACGTTGTTTTTGTACTATTTTCAATTAAATATAGGGTTTCCATAATTGGCAATTCTTCACATTCTGTTTATTGACCTTTTGCACAACGTTCCACCTTCTTTGGAAACGAGGTTGTAAAAATGAAGCAAATTATTACATTTACACTTTTATTGTTGTTTATTATGACCGGTGTTTCTCTTCATGCGAAAAGAAAACCTTCCTAAAACCTGTTTCTTTACGATTCAGTCCTCCTGAGGAAATGATCTGAATGCACAGGCTGGAAATGATCACTTCTTGTACTGTTAGGGTGTCATAAAATATAAGAGCCAATCAGATTATAGTATACAAATGAAGTTCATGAAGCACGAAGTTCCCAGGGGAATGAGGTGAGGTGCATCTAATTTGCATTTTCATAAGATTTAGGGACGGGGGGTAAAATTGTAGGCGTTTCGGTGCCCTTAAACCTTTTTTGGTTGTAGTCTTATAGCATACTATGTGAAATGTTCTAGAGGCCAAACCACATCATCATCATCATCATCATACTAGTGAAACAAATAGACAGACAAACAAAATCAAATCAATCTTTCATTTTCACATTTCTATGTGACAATTTTATTTTATTTCTTCTTTTTTTTGGATAAAGCAGTATTTTGTCCTTCCAACCTAAAACAATTCTTCAAGATAAAATAAAACAAATGAATTCAAAATAAAATATATTCGAGGTGAATTTTAAGGACTTTTTAAGCACCTGATATACTGAACAAAGTTGCCAAAATAAAATCTAAATCTCCGATGCGTTTCCGTCAGCTACTCATTAGTGAAGAGTTTGAAGAGGAGCACAAAAAAAAGTCAACAAAATGGCAGTAATGCAGAGACGAAAACACACTCTCTGAATCATCACTTGTTCTTAAAAATCTGTTCGCAGCCCCTGTTAGCACATCACAGACAAAACCTTTTAGGATATTTGTGGAAATTTATACAAGTTCTCAGTCTAGTGAATGGAAATGACCCCAGACAGACAACACAAGCTGTTTATCTGTTAATACTTGTATATGTTAATACTTAATTTATCTAGAAGTTTTCTCTACTTTCTATTCTCTGTTTATCCTGTAATGATGCTGCTGGGGGCGGCACAGTGGTGTAGTGGTTAGTGCTGTCGCCTCACAGCAAGAAGGTCCGGGTTCGAGCCCCATGGCCAGCGAGGGCCTTTCTGTGTGGAGTTTGCATGTTCTCCCCGTGTCCGCGTGGGTTTCCTCCGGGTGCTCCGGTTTCCCCCACAGTCCAAAGACATGCAGGTTAGCTTAACTGGTGACTCTAAATTGACCGTGAGTGTGAATGGTTGTCTGTGTCTATGTGTCAGCCCTGTGATGACCTGGCGACTTGTCCAGGGTGTACCCCGCCTCTCGCCCGTAGTCAGCTGGGATAGGCTCCAGCTTGCCTGCGACCCTGTAGAACAGGATAAAGCGGCTAGAGATAATGAGATGATGCTGCTGGGATTTTTATTTCCCTAAGGGAACTCTCCCAAAAGGATCGATAAAGTTCTTTCTTTCTTACTTTCTTTCTATCTATCAATCTATGCAGGCCTTTAAGAAACTATGCTGACCCTGAGTGCTGTGTGTGTGTGTGTGTGTGTGTGTGTGTGTGTGTGTGTGTGTGTGTGTGTGTATATAGAGTGAGTCCACACGCGGTCTCCACTGGCACTGATGTCATCCCCTAATGAGGCTAATTTTAGCTGCGAGTTTGACATGCTCTCGTTAATCACAGCTCTTAGAGAAACATCCGGAAGGTTCTTATGGGGAGGGAAGTGCCCTATTTTTCATAAATTCAACTGAGGAAGTCTTGCATCGTCCTGTATGACAGGTCACGCAAGGTCATAAAGTTAGAGACCTCCAATTGACCGCTGGGTCACGGTTCCTGCACTCGAGCAGTAGTTGATTTGAAATTAGGATGACACGACGCTCCTGTCAAGGCACAAACATCACATCACAATAACGGATGATGGTTCGTGACGCACGGTTTTAATTTTGTTTTATTCAGAAATATTACAAAACGAAACCAAGAAATGATCTACATTTGTTACTCTGAGGGTTGATGTTATAAAATCGGTACCCTGTGGGTCCATGTGGCTCCTGCTTATAAATAAAATTGTTTTCTGATCCCATGCCCAAACCGTAAATATAGCATATATACATGTTCTCAATTAGACTCGCCTCATATCTCTTGCAAGCATCACCAAGCTGTGAGCAGCAGAAGGGCTCGTAGTATTTTGGTTACCAATTTTGTTTACTGTATTTTGTTCAAAATACAGTGCTGTGAACTAGATCTAGTTTCAAAATAGTAAGAAAGCACTTGTTCATGAATTGTCTTAGAAGCATTATTTAGTACTAATGAGCATGTTTTGTTTCACTAGTGTAAAGACTCTAAAATGAAAAATAAAATAAAAAAATTAAAGTGAATAGCAGAAGTTTGACCAATTATACAGTGTCTTGCAAAAGTATTCATCCCCCTTGGTGTTTGTCCTGTTTTGCTGCATTACAAGCAGGAATTAAAATGGATTTTTGGAGGGTTAGCACCATTTGATTTACACAACATGCCTACAACTTTAAAGGTGCACATTGTTTTTTTTTTTTATTGTGACACAAACAATAATTAAGATGGTTAAAAAAAAATTCTGGAGTGTGCATAGGTATTCCCCCCCCAAGTCAATAGTTTATAGAGCCACCTTTTCCTGCAATTACAGCTGCAAGTCTCTTGGGGGTATGTCTCTATTAGCTTAGCACATCTAGCCACTGGGATTTTTACCCGTTCCTCAAGGCAAAACTACTCCAACTCCTTCAAGTTAGATGGGTTGCGATAGTGTACAGCAATCTTCAAGTTATGCCACAGATTCTCAACAGGATTGAGGTCTGGGCTTTGATTAGGCCATTCCAAGACATTTAAATGTTTCCCTTTAAACCATTCCAGTGTAGCTTTAGCAGTATGTTTAGGGTCATTGTCCTGCTAGACCGTGAACCTTCATCCCAGTATCAAACCTCTGGCCGACTCAAACAGGTTTTCCTCCAGAATTGCCCTGTATTTCGTGCCATCCATCTTTCCTTCAGTCCTGACCAGCTTTCCTGTCCCTGCAGATGAAAAATATCCCCACAGCATGATGCTGCCACCACCATGCTTCACTGTAGGAATGGTGTTCTCAGGGTGTTGGGTTTGCACCACACATGACATTTCCCATGATGGCCAAAAAGTTCAATTTTTGTCTCATTTGACCAGAGAATCTTCTTCCATGTGTTTGGGGAGTCTGCCACATGCTGTTGGGCAAACTCCAAACATGATTTTTCAAGCAATTACTTTTTTCTGGCCACTCTTCCATAAAGCCCTGCTCTGTGGAGTGTACGATTTAAAGTGGTCCTATGGACAGATACTCCCATCTCCGCTGTGGATTTTTGCAGCTCCTTCAGTCTTATCTTTGGTGTCTTTGTTGTGTCTCTGATTAATGTCCTCCTTGCCTCCTTGAGTTTTGGTGGGCGGCCTTCTCTTGTCAGGTTTGTAGTGGTGCTATATTCTTTCCATTTTGCTATAATGGATTTAATGGAGCTCCCTGGGATATTCAAAGTTTGGGATATTTTTTATAACCCAACCCTGACCTATACTTCTCCACAACTTTGACCTGTTTGGAGGCTCCTTGGTTTTCATGTTGCTTGCTGAGTAGTGTTGCAGAGTCAGGGTCCTTCCAGAACAGGTTGATTTATGCAGACATCATGTGACAGATCATGTGACACTTTGATTGCACACAGGTGGATTTTAATCAACTAATTATGTGACTTATGAACTGAATTGGTTGGACCAGCTCTTATTTGGGGGTTTCATATAAAAGGGGGTGAATACTTATGCACACTCCAGATTTCTGTTTTTTCATCTTATTGTTTGTGTCACAATAAAAAAAACCCAAACATTGTGCACCTTTAAAGTGGTAGGTATGTTGTGTAAATCAAATGGTGCTAACCCTCCAAAAATCCATTTTAATTCCAGCTTGTAATGCGACAAAACAGGACAAACACCAAGGGGGATGAATACTTTTGCAAGGCACTGTACTTTTAACTTTTAGTTTTCACAAGGGAGCTGATTTATTCCCACATGGGACTTTTGTAATTGCAAACCAAGTGGACTGCTCAAAAGATTCCAACGTTGTCTTCGCTGCCTTCTCAAGTTTTTGTTGAATGGCTGGAATTCTTGGCGTAAATGTCTGCCAAAAAGCTCAAAAAAATAAAAAAATAAAAAAACTTACAAAACTTTTCATTTGCCCTTTCAGAAGGACCAAACAAAAGCTCTGATAATCAAAAGGTACATTTTCTTAAAATAAACATCACTTACTTGATATCGAATCAGTAGCCTTGGCGAACCACGAGGTGAATTTCGTTTATCTTTTTATCTGCCAATTATCTTCCGATACTACAAAGTTATAACGAGGTTTCTCTTATTTCAAGTCTGGTTCTGATTGGTTCCGAAGTTTATCAAGAATAGAACGGGTAATAGAACTTGATCAGGATAAGTGTTGATTGGTTACGAAGTTTCACTACTGTTACACTCATTCTTACAATACAATGACATAGCAGCTTCGCCACTCATTCTTGTGTACCTTTGATAACGCAAGATCAACTGTTCGTGTCGCGAAATCATGATTCGCCGTTCTGGTGATTGTAATGCTTATGCGTGGTGCGCTATTGTTACACTTACCCTAGGCTGACACTTGCACGACTTTTGGCCACGATTTTGTCGTGGCAAGTCGTGCCATTTTGGGGCACGAACTGGGAGGCTCCCGCACTGTTCACGACTAGTTCACGCATAGTTCACGACGAGTTCACGAATGCGTGCCCGTCCACATTCACGAACTGGCACGACGAGTTCACGCATAGTTTGCGCATAGTTTACGCACTTCCCGCATTGGCACGACGAGTTTGCGCAATTCGGACGGTGTCGTGCCGACTTGGGCACGCCTGTGTCATGCACAACCTCATCCTCATCAGATACCCACACGCAATTTCAGAAGTGGACCGCGAAGATCCGGACACACATGATCTGATCCCTGGTGGATGGAGGACTGACCGACACCTGCAGGGGCTGCTGCCTCTAACCGGCCATCATACCCAGAAGGATGCAAAGGATCAGCGAGACTACCTGTCACATTACTACATGTCCCCTGCTGGTGCTGTCCCTTGGCAAGAAAGAATGGTAGTAGCTTCATGAGCTGCATCCACAGTTGTTCCATTTTTGAAATAAAAGAAACGAAACTCCCCCCCCCAAAAAAAAGTCATGAAGGAATAGAAAATAAAAGACATTAAAGAAAAAAGCAAGAAAAAAAAAATGCGAATGGCGAGAAGTGTCCGGGAAGCCCTATATATACCCCCGCACCGACGCGAGCGCCACTGTCGCGCAGTAGTCATGAACTGCTCGTGAACTCGTCATGAACTGCTCGTGCCATGCGCAAACTGTTCGTGAAGTGCGTAAACTAGTCGTGAACTGCTTGTGCCATCAATGCGTGACCGTGTCAGTGGGAAGGCACGGCCACGCTGCGACGCGCACCAATTCGTGAACATGTCGTGAACTACTCGTGAACTTGACGTGAGCTGTTCGTGAACTATTCGTGGCAGTTCGTGACAGTCGTGGCATGGCGCGCACTTCCACGCACTGGCACGCATCCTCCCGCATCGTCCCGACGAGTTCACGACGAGATCACGAACAGTTTGCGCATAGTTCACGACCCGGTCGTGAAATTTTGTCGTGACCAAAATTTTGAACATTTCAAAATTCCCGTCCCGACATGGCACGCAGTCACGACGGGTTTACGCACACTTCACGCCAGTTTACGACTAGTTTGCGCACTGGCACGACTCGAGTCGTGCCAATGCGTGCCACGGAATCGTACAAGTGTCAGCGTACCCTTAGTCTTACAACACGATGACATAGTGGCTACTGCCTCACTTCGCCTCTATGAGGCAGTAGCCACAGAAATGTTATAAAAGTACTGAAGAAGCCATGATACTGTCAGAAAAAGCGTATGATGAAATAATCACAATATCATGACCCCTGTGACCTTTGGTGATCATAGTGGATTTACATTTATATCCATTTCTAAATCAAGGAACTGATTTGATCTTTCTCAGATTTGACATGTTATTTAACTCATTTTAGCAAAAACATCCTGACTGGCCCTTGAAAGCACTAAGGAAGTATCAGTTTGTCATTTTTCGGGAACTGGCCTACTTTTACAGCCGTTTCTATTCTTACAGGGGTCACACGGGCACCTGAGTGGGAGTGGAGGTCCCATGTGTGATGAGGGGAAACCCTAAAAACTGTTACAATCTCAGCAGGCTCCCACTGTCCCACCGGAGAACCGGACAGAAGCCAACGAGTGCGGCCTAGGTGACCCCGAACCGCACAGAATGACCGGAAACCGCTCCTGCGGTAGCACTTACCACACTAGAGCTTTTGAGCCGAGCCGCTAACAGCTCGCGGCGTCTTTAAAGAGCGGCCCACACGCTGAGCCCACACATGCACGGCACCTCTACACTCTTCCTGTATGGTGTGTTTTTAACGCTGTTTGTTTGCTTAGGCTTCAGGCTGGTTTGACACGATGCCGGTTATTGTTTGGGTCAGATTGGAGCGGGGCATCATGGGTGACATGCGGTGATTTGTGGAGGTGCTCTGGACACCTGAGGAGCTCTGTGTAGTGTGTACAGAGTGTTGAGTGTGACAGAGTTATGAATGGGTGTGTATGAGGACAGGATACACTTCCCAGTGAGACACACAATACACATTCTACAGCTAAATCCTCTGTCCTGAAGACTCTCCCAGGGTGGAAAACTTCCATTTTTTAATAATACATAAAATATTACTCTTCAGGTGATGATACACAGGGTAACTTTTTGGGCAGTGTTGCTGGGCAATTGCGCTTCAATACTTTTCCATTGAGATTGAGCAACAGAATTTCTATCTGAACGATTTTAATCATTTTGGGCAACTTTTTAAGATCATCCAATCAGAGTGTGAGCAGCGAATCACATGACCACCTGAGAGCTTCTGAAATTTTCAACAAAAGATGGCAGCATCTCTGGCAGTGGGGCGAAGAAAAAGAGAGACAACTTATTATATCTTTTTATGCTGGTCAGTTATGTGTAAACCCAAAGGGGTGAATTTACCTCATCAAATGCTTAGAAAACCAACTGACATCTATTTTTATGTACTCAGGTTGGAATTAGGGGCGGCACGGTGGTGTAGTGGTTAGCGCTGTCGCCTCACAGCAAGAAGGTCCGGGTTCGAGCCCCGTGGCCGGCGAGGGCCTTTCTGTGCGGAGTTTGCATGTTCTCCCCGTGTCCGCGTGGGTTTCCTCCGGGTGCTCCGGTTTCCCCCACAGTCCAAAGACATGCAGGTTAGGTTAACTGGTGACTCTAAATTGAGCGTAGGTGTGAATGTGAGTGTGAATGGTTGTCTGTGTCTATGTGTCAGCCCTGTGATGACCTGGCGACTTGTCCAGGGTGTACCCCGCCTCTCGCCCGTAGTCAGCTGGGATGGGCTCCAGCTTGCCTGCGACCCTGTAGGACAGGATAAAGCGGCTACAGATAATGAGATGAGATGTTAAAATGATGGCAAATTATCTTTTGACCAGAGTGTCTATTCAGTTTTGTTCCAGAAGTGATATTTACTTGAGTGAAATAAAGGCTGAAGCCAAGACAAAAGCGACAGCTGTAAATGTTTCAGTGTCCATCTTTGCCGTGTCTGTCTCCTTGCCAACAGATTTGCTCTTATCTGATTATCTGTTGCACTAATTAGTTGCCCTGTGTCTCACCTGGTTGCCCGTTGCCAGCAACATTGCTTAAAAAATTGTCCCGTGTATCATCACCTTAAGATGATACTGGGATTTTTTTTCATTAAATAACAACAGTCCATCATACAAGTCCCTCTAAATGAGCTGTTACTATAGAAACGATGATGCATTTGGGTATAATTTACCTTGCATAGCTACTGTACATTAACAAAACATTAATCAACACCAGAGCACCAGATATACAGTACAGCATATTGTTTACATCCATTAACATACATTATTTACCTTATAATATATATTAAAGCTAGACGGCCTTTCGATTTCATAAAATTGGTGAAATTTAGTCTCATCTCATCTCATTATCTGTAGCCGCTTTATCCTGTTCTACAGGGTCGCAGGAGCCTATCCCAGCTGACTACGGGCGAAAGGCGGGGTACACCCTGGACAAGTTGCCAGGTCATCACAGGGCTGACACACAGACACAGACAACCATTCACACTCCCATTCACACCTACGGTCAATTTAGAGTCACCAGTTAACCTAACCTGCATGTCTTTGGACTGTGGGGGAAACTGGAGCACCCGGAAGAAACCCACGCGGACACGGGGAGAACATGCAAACTCCGCACAGAAAGGCCCTCGCCGGCCACGGGGCTCGAACCCGGACCTTCTTGCTGTGAGGCGACAGCGGTAACCACTACATGGTGAAATTTAGTCCTTTCCGAAATGTGATCAGAGTGATATATGTTTATTTCTGTCATATCTGTGAATGGTTGTCTGTGTCTATGTGTCAGCCCTGTGATGACCTGGCGACTTGTCCAGGGTGTACCCCGCCTTTCGCCCGTAGTCAGCTGGGATAGGCTCCAGCTTGCCTGCGACCCTGTAGAACAGGATAAAGCGGCTAGAGATAATGAGATGAGATGAGATGAGATTAAAGCGAATAACAGAAATTTAATATCGGCTTCTCAATACATCTGCCAAAAAGCTCAAAAAAAACCTTACAAAACCTTTCATTTGTCCTTTCAGAAGGACCAAACAAAAGCTCTGATAATCAAAAGGTACATTTTCTGAAAATAAACACCACTTGATATCGAATCAGTAGCCTTGGCGAACCACGAAGTGAATTTCGTTTATCTTTTTATCTTCCGATACTACGAAGTTATAACGAAATTTATCTTATTTAATTTCTGGTTCTGATTGGTTCCGAAGTTTATCAAGAAGTAGAACGGGTAATCGAACTTGATCAGGATAAGCGCTGATTGGTTACTGAGTTTCACTACTGTTACACTCAGGTGGTGTTTACATTAGACCGTATCCGTCTCGTTTTCGTCGCGGATGCACTGTCCGTCTACATTAAAACGCCGGGAAACGACTCCACAGGCGGAACAACTTGAATCCGCCAGGGCTCACGTATTCAACCCAGTTCGTATCTGATCCAGTGCTGTGTAAACATTGAGGAACGAGGAAACGCAGTGCTGAGCTCTAGCTGACGTCGTCATTGGACAACGTCACTGTGACATCCACCTTCCTGATTCGCTGGCATTGGGATCACACACACAGCGGCTCAGTCCCGAATCACTGCTCGTGCGCTTCACTCGCGCGTTCTGTGAGCTGCGCAGGGCCGGAGTGCGCACCCTCCAGAGGGCACTCACTGTTCAGGGCGGAGTGATTTGGAGCGCAGGAGGAAGCGCTGAGCCGCACTGAGGTTTATTTACACATTTCAACCTCCTTCAGGCGCTTAAACTCAGTGAGAACATGAACATCACAGCCAGGTGTGTTTATCTGCTGGAGAAGGTGTTCGCTTGCCATCCTTCCACTTGCAAGTGGTGAGTGACTTGCGCATGCCCGATATGCACTGGGATCATGTGACGTGCCGTCTAATTAGTCATGTGATTAGTGTATCCGTGTACTGGCGTTGCTGTGTGCACGCGAATCGTTTTAAAAACGTTAATCTGATGATCCGCTGATACGGTCTAATGTAAACCCCACCTCATTCTTACAACACGATGACATAGCGGCTTCGCCACTCGTTCTTGTGTGCCTTTGATAATGCGAGATCAACTGTTCGTATCGCGAGATCACGATTCGCTGTTCTGGTGATTGTAATGCTTATGGCGTACGCGCAGTGCGTTATTGTTACACTCATTCTTACAACACGATGACGTAGTGGCTCGGTCTCTATGAGGCAGTAGCCACAAAAATGGCATCAGTGCCATGCTGGAAATATTGGTGGAGACAAACTTGAAACTTCGATGGTTTATATGGGCCAATAGAAAATATTGTTGGACACAAGGACTTGAATGTGAACCAAACCAGAATTCATGATACTTATCAAACTTTATGTCAGAACACGTTAAAAATGAATGACGCTTTCGTTAATTGAGTTAATAAAAGTCTAAACTTTTCTGCAAACTCTTTGACTTCGAATTATTTTTGCTTGGGAGAGTTTCCACGACACTATAAGGTAAAGGCTTAAAGGAACTAATCTGTCTTAAGATGTGTATAATAGGAAAAACACTTTGAGATCATGGATCATTTTCCTATAAGCGTACACCCTGCCATGTTTTATTCCTTACTTATCAAGAATTTAGTCCCTTAGTGTCCCATTACTTATTGTCCCAGGCTTATTTATCAGCAGAATGACACCTTTGTGGGAGGAGCTTCGCATATTAACCTGCCCTGATTAGCAAACGAGTTTATCTAACCAGTAATTATTAAAGCTTGTTTTAAAGGAGAAATGTGTGACTGGTAAGAGCTGAGGAAGGAACAGCAGCACAGACTCCTCACCTTCATCCTGAGCATTTTAGTGTTTCTACAGGACCAGAGCTGGGAACCTGTGACCCTATGACCTATAGTAATGTTTATATTCACACCAATAAGAGTGTGCGTGAAGGTGATGTTAATGAGCCGGACTTACCGACGTGCCCAGATACTGCAGCGTGATCTCGCCTGCAGCGTTACGCGATAGACACTGAAACAAGAAACAGCCAGTCACAAAACACACACACACAATCTCTATGGATATGAGAGAGAGGGAGCACGTACACTACCGTTCAAAAGTTTGGGGTCACCCAGACAATTTTGTGTTTTCCACGAAAAGTCACACTTTTATTTACCACCATAAGTTGTAAAATGAATAGAAAATATAGTCAAGACATTTTTCTGGCCATTTTGAGCATTTAATCGACCCCACAAATGTGATGCTCCAGAAACTCAATCTGCTCAAAGGAAGGTCAGTTTTATAGCTTCTCTAAAGAGCTCAACTGTTTTCAGCTGTGCTAACATGATTGTACAAGGGTTTTCTAATCATCCATTAGCCTTCTGAGGCAATGAGCAAACACATTGTACCATTAGAACACTGGAGTGAGAGTTGCTGGAAATGGGCCTCTATACACCTATGGAGATATTGCACCAAAAACCAGACATTTGCAGCTAGAATAGTCATTTACCACATTAGCAATGTATAGAGTGGATTTCTGATTAGTTTAAAGTGATCTTCATTGGAAAGAACAGTGCTTTTCTTTCAAAAATAAGGACATTTCAAAGTGACCCCAAACTTTTGAACGGTAGTGTATACGTACATGATGGAAGTGTGTGTATGTGTGTGTTCACCTGCAGAACTCTGTGGTTGCCATTAATGCTGAGGGGCAGAAGTGTAGAGGCCAGATTCCACTCTCCAGACACGTCCACCTTCTCTCCGTCAATCTCCACCTACACACACAAAGATCAATAGGGGTCAGCATGTGGTACTAGAATGAAATTCAGTATCAGTGCCAACAATGAAGTGTGTGTGTGTGTGTATTAGATTGTTCTCACAGGTGTTTGATTGTGTGTGTGTGTGTGTGTGTGTGTGTGTGTGTGTGTGTGTGTGTGTGTGTGTGTGTGTGTGTGTGTGTGTGTGTGTGGTGTTTGTTCTCAAACTTTACTGGTTTAACAGATTTAGTATTCAAATGCATTTGAGCCTAATGAGAAACAGACAGAACAAACATCAGCAGTAGAGCCACACTGTTTTCTCTTATCGCATAAACCACTGAAGCTGAATCTTTTCACTTCCTTGAGCAAAAAATCACAAGGATTCAACATCATAATTTTAATCACAAACCTTACATTTGATAACATTTTTTAAACTTTATCCAGAGTAAATACTGGGCAGGTGATAGCTTTTCTAACCTTCCCCATGACAGCCTCAGAGTCCTGTTCTTGGCCGACAGGACAAGGACCCGATGTGATCATCTGCTGTTGTAGCCCATCTACTTCAAAGTTTGACATTTTTTGTATTCCGAGATGCTTTTCAGCTCAACGCGGGTGTAAAGAGTGATTATGGTACCTCAGTCTTCCTAACTGTTTTCCTCTGAGACCTGTAGTACATTAAAATCCCAGGAGCTTCTGAAACACTCAAACCAGCCCATCAAATTCCACCATACCACAAACGTGTGTTTGATGTGAACATTAACTGAAGATGAAACTGTATGAATGTACAGATTTACAATAAGTGCCTGCTGCAAATAATCTACTTGCATTGATGTATATTGATATTTATTCTATCCACATTCACTGGATATGAGCAATTGCGCACTCTGATTGGCTACTCTATTACTAGGATAGCAGCTCATATACCATGAGTAGAGAAAAACAAAATGGCACAGCGTATCAAGTCAGATATATCACCTTGTTGTCAAGTACGTAAAAGAAACAGAAAAATAGCTAAAAGAATGTGCCCCCCCCAAAAAAAATATCTCCTGTTCCACACTCCAGCCCAGTCGGTGGCGGTAATGCACCTTTAAGTTGGTTTTCCAGTCGCCAAAACAATCCTCAAGAAGAATGGCGGAGCATGTTACTGAACCAACCGATGACGAAACAGAAACTCTACTCGAAAACAAAACCCCAAAAAATACAGTTCAGTTGGGTTGAGTTCAATGCCCAAACTGATAATCTGCATCATCAGTTTTTCTTTGGCTAATCAGACACGAGGTACACCACCACTCTTGCCAGAGCGGTTGGGAGCCTTGCTCAAGGGCACTTAAGCCAGTCTTGCTGGTCCAGGGAATCAAACCAGCAACCTTTTGGTCCCAAAACTGTTTCTCTAACCATTAGGCTATGGCTTCCCCCCAAAAAAATACAAAAAAGCAACAAAATATGGAATAAAAGTATTTGCTGGTAAGAACACATTTTTCAAGAATTATTATCATCGCATTTTTCACAAATTGCTCCTGTCATATCACAGGTTTATTTACATTTTAAGTGGAAGTGATTTTGTCAGACATTTTGTATAAAGTTTTTATTTATCGAATTAGCAAAAAATAAAAATGCTCTGTTTCTCAAAATCCAGTGAATGTGGACAGAATAAAACAGTTATTCCACTCAATCTTGTCGTACATGGCTTATAGCCAACTCGGTGCTACGCGCCTCATCGGCTAACAGCTCATGTACGACTCGATTTCGTGGAATAACTCTTATATAGCGCCACTGAATACAGAAATATTCTGCAAATTTAAATAATAACTTTACTCTGACAGCCCGAGTGAGTATGTGTATGTGTTTGTGTGATACAAAAGAATGCAGGAACGATAGACATCTGGAGCACGAGCACATTCTCCCCAGTCCACCTGATGCCTTTAAGAAAAAAAGAAATCAGAAGCTCTGGTTTAAACCCCGTCCCATCTGCACCTCCTCAGACACACAAAGCAAACTTTTAAACAGTAAGAGAAGAGGAGGGGGAGCTCACTTTCCACCCAGAACCACTTGTCTAAACAACGGTACAGATCTTTCCCTGTCAGTGGCCATCTAAACCCCTCAGGACCCCTGAGCCTTCAGAAGCAGGGGGTCCAGGTTTGAAGTGGTGTCCTGCGGCGATCATTACAGCCTCATTCGACATTACACATCTCAGGAGGAAAGAGGTGAGTTGGGATCAGGTCTCGGTAGTCATTCCCCTTGATTACGATATATATAGCGTTGCATGATTAACCATATGAATTGATTTACTGATCAATGAAACAACTGACTAGGATACTGATGAGCTTAGCTTAAGAGAAGCTATTTTCTGATTACATATACCAAAAATTTGTGCTCGTAAATTTGCAAACATTTCTGATAAATATCGTGGCTGAAAAAATACAAGTATTTGTCATTTACAAGGCAGGGAACTGACCCCAGATCAGCCCTCTGCACTCCACTTTGATGGACGTGAGCACAAAAGTGTCAGTCCACAGCTGGGAGAAATGATAGGGCTCGAAATGACGGAAATGACATTTGCATGGGTCAACTGCGCATGGCTGATCTAAGATCAGAGTCTGCCTTTAAACCCCGCTTAATCCGATTACATGGACGACGGGGCGATGATCCCAGATCGGCACAGGTCCTCTGAGCGCCCGGGTCCATATGGACCCCCGAGGGCACCCCCGAGTGAACGTTCACAGGTGTGCAAACACAGAGTGACTGAGTGACACGCCAAGCTCCCAGAACTCCCTCTCACACACTGCCACTTCCTTATTCCTTCTCCAGCTGATCAGATGAGGGCTTGAGGTGACAAAGTAGGAATTAGGAAAAATAAATAACGAATGCAGATCCAGTAGGAAGGAAATGGGCTGGGGGATGGTGTCATTTTGTTACCATGACAACAACTTGAGCAGTGTCAGTGGTGCAGCAGAGGTGGAAAAGTAATGCTAAGTGTTTTATTCTGCGTATTCGACATCAAGTTGATATTTTTATCATTTAAAAAATACATCATATTTTCTATCCATTAACAGTTACATTTAATGTTGTGGAATGTCTATGAAACAAGTTCGGTAATCACAGCTGTTCCCTCGCCGGCTTCTGACTCTGGAGACTCCTTCCATCAATGGTAAATAAATATTTTCACAGAAAGCAGCACCATTTCATGAATCACACAGTTTTTAATCAATTTATATGGATCATCTGCCATAGACATCCCTGTCTATGTTGTTACTATAGAAACAATAATGTATAAAAGCAAGCACATTAATATAAATCTGTGATATGGATTACAGCCAGAACTAAATGTTAGAGCTGCTGTTATAAAAAAATAAAAAATAATAAAAAAAAAACATTTACCACCAGTAATGCTGTGGATGGTTGGTTGGTTGGATGGAAGGATGGATGAATGGATGGATGGACAGATGGAAGGAAAGAAAGGATGGACGGAAGGAAGGAAAGAAGGATGGATAGAAGGAAAGATTGATGGATGGACAGATAGAAGGAAAGAAGGATGGATGGAAGGACGGAAAGAATGAAGGAAGGAAGGAAGGAAGGATGGACAGAAGGAAGGAAGGATGGATGGATGAAAGAAGGAAGGATGGAAGGAAAGACGGATGGATGTAAGGAAGGAAGGGTGGATGGAAGAAAGGAAAGATGGATGGATGGATGGAATTGAGGTAGGAAGGAAGGAAGGAAGGAAGGAAGGAAGGAAGGAAGGAAGGATTGATGGATGGACAGATAGAAGGAAAGAAGGATGGATGGAAGGACGGAAAGAAGGATGGATGGACAGAAGGAAGGAAGGAAGGATGGACGGAAGGAAGGATGGATGAAAGAAGGAAGGAAGGATGGAAGGAAAGACTGATGGATGGATGTAAGGAAGGAAGGGTGGATGGAAGAAAGGAAAGATGGATGGATGGATGGATGGATGGATGGATGGATGGAATTGAGGTAGGAAGGAAGCAAGCAAGGAAGGAAGGAAGGAAGGAAGGAAGGAAGGATGGATGGATGGATGGATGGATGGATGGATGGATGGAAGGAATTGAGGAAGGAAGGATGGATGGATGGATGGATGGATGGAAGAAATAAAGTCATGTATCTGTTGTTTTGTATAAATTTGTCGTCTCAGTGCTTTGTACAGATCATTGAGTATTTCAGGTTTAATGGACCACATCTCAAATTTTCTTACTATTATTAGAAGGCATTTAATGCTAAACTGCTAGAAACACAGGATACAGGGTACGAAAGGGGCATGAAAGGACACTCACTGTGTAGTTCTTTCCAGAGCGAGTTACACTCAACATGTGAGCTGTTTTCTCCAACTCCACACACAGCTCCCAGCTCCTCCTCTCCTGAACGGTGTTAGAGACTCTGCAAAACACACACAACCAAAATTACATACACAAGATATGTACACAAACACTAGTATGGAGATAAATATTAAGTGCTCTGGATAATGGGCACTTAGCAACTGTTACTGCTGTCACAAGTGGGTGTGGCCTATCTGGCTGTTTAAGTACTAATAGGAAGCTGGAATAAATAATGTACATAGTGAACTGTGTATGATAGATACATCAATGTCTCAAAATGTACTTTATAGTGTGTTGTAATAAATCCCGGAACAAATGAGACCGTTTAATAGGAGCTCCTATTTCTACACTGTGAAATTTAAAAAAAAAATACAAATACAAATAGAAGAGAACTGCAGGATGTTGGAAATACTCCGCGCTGTACAATTAACCCGAGGAATTTCAGAGAGCTAATCATTTAGTTTTTGTGCTTTATCACATCATATTTTAACATAAAATTAAGAAAATATCACCAGAATTCCAGCTTTTATAGGATATAGTTAACACTAGAAATATTGGCACACCTGCAAATACATATATACACTATATTGCCAAAAGTATTCGCTCACCTGCCAGGACTCACATATGAGCTTAAGTGACATCCCATTCCTAATCCATAGGGTTCAATATGACGTCGGTCCACCCTTTGCAGCTAGAACAGCTTCAACTCTTCTGGGAAGGCTGTCCACAAGGTTTAGGAGTGTGTTTATGGGAATTTTTGACCATTCTTCCAGAAGCGCATTTGTGAGGTCACACACTGATGTTGGACGAGAAGGCCTGGCTCTCAGTCTCCGCTCTAATTCATCCCAAAGGTGTTCTATCGGGTTGAGGTCAGGACTCTGTGCAGGCCAGTCAAGTTCATCCACACCAGACTCGGTCATCCATGTCTTTATGGACCTTGCTTTGTGCACTGGTGCACAGTCATGTTGGAAGAGGAAGGGGCCAGCTCCAAACTGTAAAAACAGTCTGCATGCCTAGGTGCTTGATTTTAGACACCTGTGGCCATGGAAGTGATTGGAACACCTGATTCCGATAATTTGGATGGGTGAGCAAATACTTTTGGCAATATAGTGTATCTATTCATTTTTTTTAATAGTATTTTTTTTAATAGTATCACAATTCTTATGACGTTTTAGCCCAAACCCTGGTTGTATCTACCTTATATACTTCTACGTAAATAAACCTTTCAACAAAACGACCACAAGCACACATCCTTTACGCAACTTCTTACAAAAAATACACAAAAATGATTCTATCAATCAATCAATCAAATTTTATTTATATAGCCCTTTACAATAACCAAAAGGTACCCAAAGTGCTTTACATCAAAGCCATAAAACAGAACACCAAAACACATAAAAACACAGGTTTTGACTGCGGAAGGTGCCACCGTGCTGCAGATTACCAAAAGCCTTTCAGAAGTACATGAAATAAAACAGACGAAACGAAGCACCCCTCAAAAAAAAGATTCCCCTAGTCAGGATTGTATGCCAATCTAAAAAAGTACGTCTTCAACTTTGATTTAAAAAGGCCGGGATCAATAGTAGTGCGAATGTCGGGGGGCAGATTGTTCCACAGTCTGGGAGCAGCGACAGCAAAAGAACGATCACCCCACTGTTTATATCTCGACCTTGGAACTTCTAACAGAAGCTGACCCGAAGAACGCAGGGCCCTACCATGATCACGAATAGTTAAAATCTCAGACAAGTAAGAGGGAGCCAGGCCATTGATGGCATTAAAAACAAACAACAGAAGTTTAAAATCAATTCTAAAACGGACTGGAAGCCAATGGAGTGACGACAACACAGGAGTAATGTGTTCACGTCTAGACGTGCTTGTTAAAAATCGGGCCGCAGCGTGCTGTACAAGTTGAAGACGTAAAATTGAAGACTGGCTGAGGCCAACATACAGGGCGTTACAATAGTCCAGTCTCGAACTGATAAACGTATGAATTGCCTTCTCGAGATCCTGCCGACTGACAAACGGCTTCGCTTTGGCCAAGAGACGAAGTTGAAAAAAGCTCGTTCTAACAGAACTAATCTATTTATCAAATTTAAGCCCACTGTCAAACGTTACCCCAAGATTTTGTACAAAAAAGGGGGCCAGAGTACCAAAATTTGTTGTAAAAACATTTGACGTGGGTGACTATTCTATATAGGAACTTAAAATGTTGAAGTCGTTCAACAATCCCTATGAAAGTGTCTCCAACCTTGTTACACATTACAGGAAGATACTTGATGCTGTTCTCAGTGGGGAACATTACAAATATTAATCTTTAAGCAACATTGTTTATGGGGGGGACAATATTAAGAGAACTGTTTTATTTGAGTATTGTTAAAGTAATACTATACAGCAGGTAAATTGTTTACACGCAAAATAATCAGAGTTTAAGCTCAATTCTGATCATGAAGGGTGCCAATAATTTTGGAGTTTGGTCAGCTCGGAAATAAGACACAAGCTCTTGATCTCAGATGCAGGAAAGACAAACTTTTACTTGTTTATCTCAATAACAAAAGAAGCAGCACACACACACACACACACACTTTCGTGTCTGTCTCCTGCCTAATCCTTCCTCCCCGACTTCCTGCTTACAGAACAGCAACCTTACTGATGCTGGACACATGTAGAGCCACAACACACACACACACACACACACACACACACACACACACCCTGCAGACACACAGGGCATGGTTTGATTGACAGCTGCTCTGTTACGAGATCTAAAGTAAATCAATTAGTGGGAGAGGTTTTTTCCACTATGGTGGGCCACAGACACTACAAAGAGGGGCATCCTGACACACACACACACACACACACTCATGAATAACTTTAGAAAGCGATCAAAAAAGTGGAGGCAGGGAAGAGGGAGAGATGTTTGGACAGATGGCTTGGTGGAGCGTGTGTGTTTTTTGGCCAGCGCTACACATCCCAGGGAAAATAATGAAACTATCAGCAGAGTTAGTAACATGGAAAATGTCACTGTTTGGATTTTTATCCATGTTAGGGATCAGGAGTCGGATCTTCAGCTCAGGATAACGCTAAACTAATATAACACCGTGTTTATGTTCATGAGACATGCATGAAAAAACAACCAAGGCCAAAGAGTGATAACGTGCAGAAAGCCTGCGCTTAGGATTTAATAACGTAGACTGAAAGCTGTATTTTTTTGTAAGACTCACTTGAGTGTACAATAAAATTTGATTTTATCCACTTTTGATTGAAAACTGTATTATAATCCTGCTTTGTTGTGCGCTCCGTTCTGATTGGTCAGAAGGGGTTGATTAATCTTCTAACAGCAGCTCTGACAGTAGATCCAGCTGCATTGTTTATATTCACAAACGTCCAAATACGTGATCATTTCTATAGACCCCTTCGCAGTAAACGTCATTCATACGTAAGCGGAAATTGCGCGCGCAGCCTGGACCCAAAAAAGACTCAGAAATGCCTAGTTGTTGTGTTGTCGGGTGTCAGAATCGTAGCAGTGATGGGGTTAAAATGTTCAGAATTCCAGCAGGATCTCACCCATTCCAAAAAAAAAAAAAAAAATCGCTGACGTCTATGACTACAAGCCATCAAACGTGTAGACTGGGATGAAAGCACCATCAAAAATGCGCGGGTTTGCAGCGCCCACTTCATCACAGGTAAGATCAGGTTATTTATTAAATCTTTCTTTTTTATTCTTTCTAGTCTTCGTTTATTGATGTAGCAAAATACTTTGGTAGCGTTTGTCTGATTAGCTGGGTCATAGTTACACAATGTAATGAATATTGTTAGCATGTTAACTTAGCTTTGCATGCAGTTCTGTTTGTAGGAGAGGTCTCGCTTGACTCAAGCAGTCCAGATTTTGTGCCATCATTGTTTGTGTATGCCGAAAATCACAATTTTAAAGCAAGGATGGAAAGGTAAAATTGTGTGCCCTCACTCTAAATGCCAACTTGCGTTGACTGCTCTAACCTAGCTCCCGCCCCGTTCAGTTTCATTTCTGCTCTCTGCCTCTCGCTTTTTACGCAGCTCTGATTTCTCTTAGCTGCACTCTTTACACTATCATTCCTTTCATGCCATTACCTCCTGCAAATTGCTGTTTAGTGTTGGTATTTGCTGTTGTAGCTAAAGCCACATTGCCATCACATTGCTGGCATAATTTGATTAAAACAAAATGAATATGAATGTCCCATTGTTAATCAAGTTGTACATGCCCGCACATAATCATATGCGTCTAAAGACTTGTAGGCACGAACATATCTGTGAAGATACTCAGTCATCCAGGTACACAGTAATCTGTGGTTGGTAGAAGAGAGCAACTGGACTTGCTTGAAAAGTCTTGAAGACGTTTCGCCTCTCGTCCGAAAGGCATCCTCAGTTCTGCCTGTCTAATAGGGAGTATCAAGTATTTATCCTCTCATGGATCATCATAGAATCCGAATCAGAATGCTGATGGCTGCATGAGTATGAGAGGACTTCCAGAAAACTGGCAGACATCTTAGCCAGAGAGGATCGTTCATTTTTGTCAACCTGGAACGACCATCATTGAACAGAGGTGGGTGTCTATCAGTGCGTTTACATGCACATAGAGAAAATCGAATTTCTGCCGTTGCTCGACTGAAATCGAAGTTCAAAATGCCATGTATACACCTTAATTCGGCTGAAATTGAACCGAACTTGATTTCTCGGAATCGAGCTACACGACCTAGTTTATGCGATTTCTGCCGAGCTACTTAGTGCATGTAAACCCTATCGAGCTATGTATTCGAGCTACTTACTTCAGCACTGCCCCTTCCGGAAGTGACGAGTGACGAGACCACAAGCGGGAAACACGACAGCCTCGGTCGGCATGACAACGGCATGAATCTTTTCTTTTTGTGGCATTGTTTGCACTGTTAAAATTTAGCTCACTTACTGTATCACCAAATACATCTGTACAGCTGTTGCATAGCTGTGAATTGTGTACATAAACAAGTCACTGTATTTGTGTGTGTGTGTGTGTGTGTGTGTGTGTGTGTGTGTGTGTGTGTGTGTGTGTGTGTAGATGTCCAACATCTGAAGAATGTCAATAAAAACAAAACAATTGAACTTTTTGTGTGTTTATTAAGACATAAGTTAAATTGTAAGCAAAAAAAAAATATTTTTTGTAAGCAAAAAACGGACTTTTGAAAAATATACAATTGTGCAAAATAAGTTGTCTTACAAAACAGTGGTCTGCGCCGGACAGTTTGTAGCCATACAGTCTGTTAGAGCAAGCCTAACAGCTTGAACACGGAACTGCCAATGTTGCCAGATTGGGGGGGTTTAAGTGCTTTTTGGTGGATTTGAACATGTTTTGGGCTGGAATACGTCAGCAGTATCTGGCAACAGTATAGCTCTTCTTCATGACGACAACCGGAAGTGTACCAACACGATGGGGCGTGTAGCGCCACATGTGGCTCGGGTGCACAATAGCCCGATTTCACTTGTGCATGTAGGATTGGATTTCTCTGGCACCCCTGCTGGGACCCTTTGCTCGATTACTGACAGTAGCTCGATTTGGATGCGCATGTAAACGTACTGTATGACATCTATCAGCCACCTACAATGCAGCCATCAGCATTCTGATTCGGATTCTATGATGATCCATGAGAGGATAAATACTTGATGCTCCCTATTAGACAGACAGAACTGAGGATGCCTTTCGGACGAGAGGCGAAACGTCTTCAAGACTTTTCAAGCAAGTCCAGTTGCTCTCTTCTACCAACCACAGATTGTAGGCACGAAGTTTTTCGTGGGTGTACACTGAAGTCTTGTCACTAAGGTACGAGTATATATCTGGCCATTGTATACCAGGGAACTTACTAACATCGTCCGTCCGCTCTTTAATTAAATACGGATCCGGTAGGCGATGTCCACTTGTTAGAGTTAACTTATTTATGTAGCATTCTCGATCTTGTAACGACAATTGTTTGGCATAATCTGACAGCTCATAATGCCGGTCTATGGGCAGCGCCATTGTTTCTGAGTCCAGGCTGCGCGCGCATCCTGGCAACGGTCGGTTTGTTTACGAACATGCGAAGGGGTCTACAGCATCGGCTTAAAGCACGGACTTGTCTAGGGTGGGTGAGTGAGTGTGATTTTTTTTTTTTTTGTAATGCCATGTCAGCACCTGAGGCTACAGTGGTGCTTGAAAGTTTGTGAACCCTTTAGAATTTTCTATATTTCTGCATAAATACGACCTAAAACATCATCAGATTTTCACACAAGTCCTAAAAGTAGATAAAGAGAACCCAGTTAAACAAATGACTAGGGATGTACCGAATCCTGATTTTTAAGGTTCTGCCGAATACCGAATCCACTGCTTAAGATTCAGCCGAATCCAAAACCGAATCCTACTCCGAACATTAGCTAGTACATTATAATGCAGTGAAAAACGTTGCACATTTCCTTTTCTTAATAGTAAGATAGAGATACTTTATCCAGAAGGAATATATAATTTTATTTTAAATTGTAAAAACATAGGCAATAACTTCTGCCACTATTTTGTATTTGAATAGTCACACTTAGAGAACACCACTGAAATTTTCAGCTTAAAGCAATAGTTCGGGATTTTTGACATGAATCTGTATGGCATCCCCGTCAACAGTGTCGTGCAAATACACTGACTTACCCCTGACAGCATCCTGTGAGTCCAGTTCTTGTCCAGTTTTGGTCCAGACGAAAGTAGTCCGGCAAGTTTGTTGGGGTCACGAAAGTAAAACGTTTTTCTTCTCAAAACAGTATGTGTTCAAAAGAGTGATATCTTTGCATCACAAAACCGCTGCCAAATAAAAAGTCAGACCTCGCAATTATTTGGCGCTATATTTTGTCTCCCTCGGTATCACTGCGCGCTGTCATGTTGACATCTGCGCAGGAATCAACACCTTTCCCAATGTTTGGCAGTGATTAGGAGTTCAGATCAGCGGCGCTAACAAGCTGCGGCTCCAGCTTCACCTTCTTCCACTTCTCTGTCCACCCTTTCTAACTCCATCTGGCAAATTTCTTCATCTGTATATTCGGGTTCATAAAGATATCCCTTTGGCTGTGAGATGAAGTCAATGTTTTCAACGTCGCTGTCGTAGTCAGACATGTTGTCGCTAACTTTGCTAGCAGTAAACAATGAATGAATGAAACAGCCGTGGCTGTCACCTGGCGGCAGCGCGCAGTGATAAGAAGGGAGAGAAAATAGTGCCAAGCGATTTCGAGGTCTGACTTTTTATTTGGCAATGGTTTTGTGATGCAAATATATCACTCTTTTGAACACATACTGTTTTGAGACGAAAAACGGTTTACTTTCGTGACCCCAACAAACTTGCCGGACTACTTTCGTCTGGACCAAAACTGGACAAGAACTGGACTCGCAGGATGCTGTCAGGGGTAAGTCAGCACGACACTATTGATGGGGATGCCACACAGATTCATGTCAAAAATCCCGAACTATCCCTTTAAAGTCATTCAGTGTACAGGCTTTAGTATACTATCCATTATAAAGAACAAAGAGCAAAAAGTGACATTATTGCTAAAAGAATAAGGCCTGTCAGTAACAGTGAGCCATTGCTAAAGTGCTCTTTGTTGAACAAAAAAAAAAATCTCTGCAGATAGAAGGCAGCAAAACATGGCACATTTACATTTTAACTCTTGCATACATGTAAGCCTACTTAATTTTCAAACAAAAAGGTGATATTTAATGCTGAATCTGTTTTCCTCAGAAAAAAAAAAAAAAACTTACTGGGGATCTTGATCATGTTTAATGCTTACACTCATGGAACATAAATTATAGGCTGTTTCACTTCAATTTCAAGCACTTACAACTGTAGGCTTAATTAGATTCATTAAACAAAGTGTAGCACAAAAAACTCGAACATGTCTGCACGTAGGCTATTTTATTAACAACTTAGTTCTATAGCTAGCGTTGGTAATGGTGGTCTGAGTACCACTTTTTATCTGTGACTGTGCGGTTGCGGTACCTGAAGCTTCACTGACGTTAGAGTCGGCCATGCACAACTCGTACTCCGTCGGACGCTTTGAGCGAAGATGTTTTAACAGCGGAGATGTTGTGTACTGTTTAGCATCCTTCCCACCACGAGACAACTCTGTACTGCAAAGTGTGCATGTTGTGCGACTTGAATCTCCCTCTTTCACTCGAAAGTACTGCCACACAACACTCTTTCGGCTCACTGCTTCCATTTTCGATTTCGACTGCAAGCACAATGGAGGCTATCTTCTCCTCAACATTGACGACGTAATCGCATGCACGTGCGTCGCACGTAGGATTCGGTTCGGTCGGCGCTCTAGGGTTCGGCCGAAACCGAACCCCTTTAAAAAGACCAAGATTCGTCCGAATCCGAAACTGAATCTTGGATTCGGTGCAACCCTACAAATGACACAAAAACATTAGACTTGGTCATTTATTTATTGAGGAAAATGATCCAATATTACATACAGTGGGGAAAACAAGTATCTGATCCCTTGCTGATTTTGTTGGTTTGGCCACTAATAAAGACTCGATCAGTCTGTAATATTAATGGTAGGTGTAGTCTAACGTGCTGAGACAGAATATCACAAAGAAAATCAAGAAATCGACTTTAAAGAATTTGTATTCATTTATTTGCATTTTATTGAGGAAAATAAGTATTTGAACCCTCTTGCCAAAAGGACTTAGTACTTTGTGGCAAACCCCTTATTAGCAAGCACAGAGGTCAGACGTTTTTTGTAGTTGATGACCAGGTTTCTGCACATATTAGGAGGAATTTTGGTCCACTCTTCTTTGCAAATGACCTCTAAATCATCAAGATTCCGTGGCTGTCGCTTGGCAACTCTGAGCTTCAGCTCTCTCCATAATCTGTGGTTGGTAGAAGAGAGCAACTGGACTTGCTTGAAAAGTCTTGAAGACGTTTCGCCTCTCGTCCGAAAGGCATCATCAGTTCTGTCTGTCTCTGTTCAGTGATGGTCGTTCCAGGCTGACAAAATTGAACGATCCTCTCTGGCTAAGATGTCTGCCAGTTTTCTGGAAGTCCTCTCATACTCCCGCACTAGTCGAAGGGAACTCATCCCAAAGTGTGTAGAAACATATCTGTGAAGATACTCAGTCGTCCAGGTACATAGTAATCTGTGGTTGGTAGAAGAGAGCAACTGGACTTGCTTGAAAAGTCTTGAAGACGTTCTACACACTTTGGGATGAGTTCCCTTCGACTAGTGCGGGAGTATGAGAGGACTTCCAGAAAACTGGCAGACATCTTAGCCAGAGAGGATCGTTCAATTTTGTCAGCCTGGAACGACCATCACTGAACAGAGACAGACAGAACTGATGATGCCTTTCGGACGAGAGGCGAAACGTCTTCAAGACTTTTCAAGCAAGTCCAGTTGCTCTCTTCTACCAACCACAGATTACTATGTACCTGGACGACTGAGTATCTTCACAGATAAGCTCTCTCCATAGATTTTCTATAGGATTCAGGTCCGGAGACTGGCTGGGCCACTCCATGACCTTGATATGTTTCTTCTTCAGCCATTCCTTGGTTGCCTTGGCTGTATGCTTTGGGTTATTATCCTGCTGGAAGACCCATCCACGACCCATTTTAAGCTTCCTGGCAGAGGGAAGGAGGTTTTCACTTAGGATTTTACGGTACATGGCTCCGTCCATCCTCCCATTGATACGGTGAAGTAGCCCTGTGCAGAAAAACACCCCCAAAGCATAATGTTACCACCTCCATGCTTGACAGTGGGGATGGTGTTCTTGGGGTCATAAGCAGCATGTCTCTCCCTCCAGACACGACGGGTTGAATTGATGCCAAAGAGCTCAATTTTGGTCTCATCTGACTATAACACCTTCTCCCAGTCACTCTCCAAGTCATTCAGATGTTCACTGGCAAAGTTCAGGCGGGCCTGCACATGTGCTTTCTTAAGCAGGGGTACTTTGCGAGCACTGAAAGACGTTAGACCATTGCGGTGTCAAGTGTTACCAACTGTTTGCTTGGTGACTGTGATCCCAGCTGCTTTAAGATCATCCACTAACTCTGCCCATGTTGTATTAGGTCTATTTCTCACCGTTCTCATGATCCTGGAAACCCCACGAGGTGAGATCTTGTTTGGAGCCCCAGACCTAGGTCAATTGATGATCATGTTGTGAGTCTTGTACTTGCGCACAACTGCACCAACAGTTGTCACCTTAACGCCCAGCTTCTTGCTAATGGTTTTGTAGCCCATACCGGTCTTGTGCAGGTCTACAATCTTCTCCCTTAAATCCACAGAAAGCTCTTTAGTCTTTCCCATGTTGGAGAGTTTGGAGTCTGACAAACTGATTGATTCTGTGGCCAGGTGGCTTTTCTACAAGTCATTAGTGATATCAGGTGTCTTCAATTTAGGCGACAAGGTAATTTGGAGAGTCTAACTTGTCTGTATTAACAAGAACTCTTGATGGTTACTAGGGGATCAAATACTTCTTTTTCTCAATAAAATACAAATAAATTAATATAGATATTTAAAAGTTATTTTCTGGATTTTCTTTTTGATATTCTTTCTCCACATGTTAGAATACACCTACCATTAAAATTACAGACTGATCGAGTCTTTCTTAGTGGGTAAACCAACAAAATCAGCAAGGGATCAAATACTTGTTTTCCCCACTGTATCTGTGAGTGGCAAAAGTATGTGAACCTCTAGGATTAGCAGTTAACCCCTTGGCTGCCACCCATAATTAATTGTAATGTGCCGGGCATATAGGACAAAAACAGGTCAAAATTGGGATATTTTGATAATCTTTCTCTAACTTGTTCAGAACTTTATATTTTTAATATTTATATAGAAAAATCACAAAAAACACTGCTGTAGAGTAAAAATCACTTTAGTAATCAAAAACAACTTCAAAAACATCCAAAAAAAAAAAAAGACAACGGGTCTTGTCAATGAGAACCTGTCCATAAACATGAATTACTAGTACTTGAAAACACAACGTACACCAAGTAACTGGGTACCATGTTTATGATGGTCTTTGCTATGACCCGATCATGAATAGAACTCGCGATCTCCTGATTGAGAGGCGGACACACTAAGCACTAGGCCAACCCACGGTCTCAACAAATAAATGACCAAGTATATCTACTTTTAGGACTTGTGTGAAAATCTGATGTTGTTTTAGATCATATTTATGCAGAGATACAGAAAATTATAAAGGGCTCACAAACTTTCAAGCACCACTGTAAATCACTGGGGGAAAGCCATGGCCTTGTGGTTAGAGAAGCAGCTTTTGGGACCAAACGGTTGTTGGTTCGATTCCCTGGACCAGCAGGAATGGCTTAAGTGCCCTTAAGTGCAAGGTACCTAACCCGAACTGCTCCCCAGGCTGCTCGGAGTATGTCGCTCTGGATAAGAGTGTCTGCTAAATGTAATATAATGTAGTGTAATGTAATATCACGGCAAGAACATTTCTGAAAAGGTGTTATAGTTACTTCATAAATAAATAATTAAAACAAATAAAATTACATCAATAAAGAACTAAATGAGCTGCTTTAAAAATGCATGTGACAGACACTCTAACACTTTTGGTGGTGGCACCTTTGTAAAAACATCATCCAAAGTATTTTGAGTGTAAAAACGCTCCCTTGTGAATTTTAAACCAGGACAGCAAAGTAAACTATGCTTGATTTACAAAGATGGCATGCTGGTGGCTCTTCACCCTTTAATAAAAAAACATGAATGAGCCTTGAATGCCAGGGACTTTTCTAGAGCAGGGGTTCTCAACCTTTTCTCCTTCAAGGCCCACCTATTTGTACTTATAACGAGAAGGGACCCATTAAAAAAGATCCCCAATTATTTTGGCTTATCTGTTCTATTAGAGGCGGCACGGTGGTGTAGTGGTTAGCGCTGTCGCCTCACAGCAAGAAGGTCCTGGGTTCGAGCCCCGGGGCCGGCGAGGGCCTTTCTGTGTGGAGTTTGCATGTTCTCCCCGTGTCCGCGTGGGTTTCCTCCGGGTGCTCCGGTTTCCCCCACAGTCCAAAGACATGCAGGTTAGGTTAACTGGTGACTCTAAATTGACCGTAGGTGTGAATGTGAGTGTGAATGGTTGTCTGTGTCTATGTGTCAGCCCTGTGATGACCTGGCGACTTGTCCAGGGTGTACCCCGCCTTTCGCCCGTAGTCAGCTGGGATAGGCTCCAGCTTGCCTGCGACCCTGTAGAAGGATAAAGCGGCTAGAGATAATGAATGAATGAATGAATGTTCTATTAGAATCTAATAATCTACTGTGAAGTGTATTAATGGGATACAACATCACTCCCAGTTACAGATGGGAGCCAGGAATTAAATAAATGCAATAAAAACAAACTGTTTTTATTTGTAGGTATTGTATTTAAAACTGTATGGATGTTCCAAAATAAAACCATGCATGCAGGGCATTCTCAGTCAAAAGGGATTAATGATCCAAAAGTGGAGTCTGGTCCATTAACACAAGAACTTATTGCCATGTTTGTGTACAGCAAACAAGCAAGTTATTAAAACCAAGAAGTACACTCAAAAGAAGTGGATACAGAAACCACTCAATGGGATTAGATCCTTACACGCTAACAAAGAAGGATTTTTATGGAATCAGTTTTGTGCCAAAATGTTCATACAATACTTTTGAAATATCAAGCAAAAACGACAAATCAAAATACAAAAAAATAAAAGTCAATTGTTTTAGACTGGCAAACAAATTATTCGTGTAATCGTGCAAAATATCAGTCTATTACTCTTCAGAAACCTTTTATTTTTGTTCCGCGTCTTTCTCAGTTTTGTTTGACGTAATTTATTTTGGTTGCGATTCCAGCTTTCTCGTTTGCGCTCCCTGACTTTTTGCTTGCAGTTTTGGCACAAACTTCACGTGTGGGTGGGCTGTCCAGGAATGCATTCCCATTGGGTAACTTGCGTTTGACTGACAGCTACGCTCAGTGATTCCCCCGGAGGCTGTTGCGGCCATTTCCTACTCGGATTTTGGCGGACTGTTTGACGAGTGACCGATCCATTGACGGTAAACAAGGATCGAGTGGACTTCAGTGGCGACTATGATACTGAATTAATTCAACAAAGTGTAAGTACGGGACAAATGTGTTGTATGTGTTGCAGTAGTACACATTATGCAGGTGTGTTTAATGTTAGCAAGACAGCTATTACATTGGGTAGTGGAGCTAAGTCTAACATTTGACTTGCCACGAAACACCTGCATAATGTGTACCACTGCAACACATACAACACATTTGTCCCGCACTTACACTTTGTTGAATTAATTCAATATCATAGTCGCCACTGAAGTCCACTCGATCCTTGTTTACCGTCAATGGATCGGCCACTCGTCAAACAGTCCGCCAAAATCCGAGTAGGAAATGGCCGCAACAGCCTCCGGGGGAATGGCTGAGTGTAGCTGTCAGTCAAACACAAGTTAGCCAATGGGAATGCATTCCTGGACAGCCCACCCACACGTGAAGTTTGTGCCAAAACTGCAAGCAAAAAGTCAGGGAGCGCAAATGAGAAAGCTGGAATCGCAACCAAAATAAATTACGTCAAACAAAACTGAGAAAGACGCGGAACAAAAATAAAAGGTTTCTGAAGAGTAATAGACTGATATTTTGCACGATTACACGAATAATTTGTTTGCCAGTCTAAAAAAATTTACTTTTTTTTTGTATTTTGATTTGTCGTTTTTGTTTGATATTTCAAAAGTATTGTATGAACATTTTGGCACAAAATTGATTCCATACATTTTTCCTATGAAAGAAAATTTACTAGCTAAATTTGACATTAGTAGAATACATTTTGATCCTATTGTAGCCGTAACGAAATACAAAGACCATAGTTATGCATACTATTAATTAACTTATTGCGAACATAATTAACAGATAATCAACAGATTTAGGTTTTTTTAAAGATTGTGTATATTTTTCATCTTTTGTATTTGTAATTATTTGTATCTGTACATGCACGACCCCACCAGCTCTGCTAATCAACTTATCGTGTTTAAATAAAGTTATTCATTCATTCATTCATTCATTGCGAGTTGGAAAATGATCCATCCCTTGAGTTCGCCGACATCTCAAACTACCTGGTGCTGCAGACATTGTTCTACACAGATGAAAACCTGGAAGAGCATGGAGGAGTGCGACTTTTTATATGCAGCTGGGTTAAAGATCTGGGGATCAGGACACTACAAGATAAATCCTGTATCGTTTTTGCCCGGGTAAATAGGAGTTTCTGGGCTTTTTGTACGTGTCTTTGAGAAGGTTGCTAGGACGCTACAAGTTTTAGTATCGGGTGTAAACAAACCACAGCCACTTGATTCTCAATCTTCCCTGCTCTTCTCTTCCAGCAGGCATCAAAGATCCATATAATTTACCCACAAATGTATTTATTTATTCTGCCCACTGTGCTCTCTCTCTCACACACATGCATGGGTTAAATGTGACAAAATAAAGGCTTGTTCTTCTTAATTTACCCACAAATGTATTTATTCCACTTGAAAAAGTATACGGCAAACAAGCTACTGGATTTGGGACACTACATCCTGAACTATTTAGTATTTGGCTTCAAACTTGAAAAAATTTCACAGCCCACTAGATGGTGCTTCGCGGCCCATTAAACACTGCTCTAGAGGATGCATCACAAACACTCCTTAAAAACGTTATTGTTGATATTATTACATTTTCTGTGAGGAGACTTTTTATTTGGCATTTTTTAGGAAGGAGTCTCCAGTGTGAGTGCTTTGAGGTCAAGTCTTCAGGACACACTTTGCAAATTGTCCTTTCTCTACCATGAGAAGCTGTCTTACTTACTGTCTTACTTGTTAAGTTCAAGAGAAGGGGGGGGGCGCTTGGTGAGGGAACGACTTTCTATAACTGCTGTAATCAAGTAAAACAGAAAGCAGCAGTAGATGTTACACAACGTTACATTAATGGCATTTAGCAGACGCTCTTATCCAGAGCATCGTATAACACACCCAGAGCAGCCTGGAGAGCAGTTGGGGGTTAGGTACCTTGCTCAAGGGCACTTCAACCATTCCTGCTAGTCCAGGGAATCGAACCGGTGACCTTTTGGTCCCAAAGCTACTTCTTTAATCATTAGGCCATGTGAATGAGACATGAAGTTGTTGGATATGATAATGATGCCCTAGGCCCCTCCCCCTGACACACTCTCACAGACTTGTTACTCCAGCAGTACTCAGGCAGTTTGCGTTCATGTGCTTTGGAGGAGTGGCTTTGGAGGGAGGGCTGACGGGAGAGGGTGAGATTTCTTAACTATAACTATAAATGGATAAAAAGTAGTTCATATTTACATGTAGTTCTTTGGGGCGGCACGGTGGTGTAGTGGTTAGCGCTGTCGCCTCACAACAAGAAGGTCCGGGTTCGAGCCCCGTGGCCGGCGAGGGCCTTTCTGTGCGGAGTTTGCATGTTCTCCCCGTGTCCGCGTGGGTTTCCTCCGGGTGCTCCGGTTTCCCCCACAGTCCAAAGACATGCAGGTTAGGTTAACTGGTGACTCTAAATTGACCGTAGGTGTGAATGTGAGTGTGAATGGTTGTCTGTGTCTATGTGTCAGCCCTGTGATGACCTGGCGACTTGTCCAGGGTGTACCCCGCCTTTCACCCGTAGTCAGCTGGGATAGGCTCCAGCTTGCCTGCGACCCTGTAGAGCAGGATAAAGCAGCTACAGATAATGAGAGGAGATGAACTTTTTAGTCTTTAAACTTGTGAAACTTTTTTTTTTAAATTTTCTCATCTCGTTCTAATAAGCTTTGATTTAGTAAGCAATAAAAAGGGGTTTCTATCTAATGCGCACTAAACCACTCCTAAACGCATCACCTCATGCCCTCTGTCAGAAAATAATTACATTTAAAAGAATTAAGACACTCTTTAGTATTAAGTCACTTCCTGTCACTGACCTCTGCTGTCCTAGGAACCTTTGTGAGCGGAGCTGTGTGGCTACATAGAGAGCCGAGGCTGCAGCCATGAGCTCGCGCTGCTCGCCGGCCGTAAGCGGGTGACCTTTGAACCCGTCAGGGTAAACCTCAGGCAGGAAGCTGGTGCTGATGTCACCTGAGATGAAACGCGGGTGAACGATGATCTCCCTCAGGAGAGGAATGTTATGAGTCACACCTGAGAGAGAGAGAGAGAGAGAGAGAGAGAGACAGACAGACAGACAGACAGACAGACAGAGAGACAGAGATACAGAGAGAGAGGGAGAGACAAAGATAGAGAGATACACACAGAGACAGAGAGAGAGAGAGCCGAAGAGACAGAGATACAGAAAGACAGAGATACACACAGACAGACAGACAGAGAGAGAGACAGACAGAGATAGGGAGAGAGATACACACAGAGAGACACAAAGAGACAGAGATACAGAGAGAGACAAAGAGACAGAGAGAGACACACACAGAGACAGAGATACAGAGAGACAGACACACAGAAAAAGATACAGAGAGAGAGACACACACAGAGACAAAGAGACAGAGATACAGAAAGAGAGAGACACAGAGACAAAGTGATACAGAGAGAGAGAGAGAGAGAAAGAGACAATGACAGACACAAAGAGACAGACAGAGAGAGAGACAGAGACAAACAGAGAGATACAGAGAGAGACAGACAGACAGACAGACAGACAGACAGACAGACAGAGACACACAGAGAGAAAGAGATACAGAGAGACATACAGAGACACACACACATACAGAGAGAGACACACACAGAGACCGAGACCGGGGGGGGGGGGGGGGGGGGGGAGATTAATGCATGATGGGACAAAGCGCATGTTCATGAGTGTGTTTATCTGTGATACCTCTGATGACGTAGTTATCAAGTGCATCCTCCATTTTCTTCAGTGCCTCAGCTCTCGTGGCTCCGTAAGTGACCAACTACACACACACACACCAACTAATTAAACTCAAACACACACCATCTAAATTCATCAAACGCACAGCACAGACTCAACACCATCCAAATTAATCTTATTACTTTGGAGATCATGGGGTCGTAGTAGATACTGATGTCACTTCCTTCTTGAATGCCGCTGTCCACACGCACCTTGACAGGAAAAAAAAAAGAAAACACACACCCCCCCCCAAACATTAAGTATCGGGACAGTTTTAATACAAAATGCACACATCAGTGACCAAGTGAAATCATCATCGTTGCACAACACACTAGGTTATGAAACTTGAAGAAACACTCTAGCAAGGAAAATCAGGAAGAGGGAATATTCTAGAATAAAAGTATAGAAGAGGTTCATACAGACATTACTAACAATGTTTATTTATTCATTGATGCACTGTTTCAGTTTAATTCATAATAATTAATTTTAAAAAGGGTGAGGGTCTTTGACAGATTTGCCTGAAGGTTGCTTGCATAACATATGTAATGATCATTATTGAATATCAGGCCCTATAATAATATTTTATTAAAGTACCCTGAACATGTTCATTTTCAGCACTTTAATCTTTTTAATCTTAACCAACTGAATATTTTTTAAAAAGACAGTGATTAAACATGACATATTTTCCCTTCATAAAAATGCCAGGCGTTATGAATATGTATGAAGATGCAAATTAGAAAATTACTCCGCCTTCCTAAATCATACTGTTAATAATCTAGCTTGTGTACATCACAGCTCATCACGAGAAAGACTTCAGTACCAGCGTCTCAATTTGGATTGCTATATTTTCAGTGATTTAGGTACCAAAAGTCAAATATGCCACATTATACTAAAAAAATAAATAAAAAAAAGAATATCTCTCACTTTTTTTTTTCACTACTAACATCAGCCTAGTTGATAACTAGCTAGTTCAGCAAGTAGCTGTGGCTTACAGTTTTCAGGTAACCATGCTGTCATCCATTATTTCACAAATTTACATATCAGATGTGATTGGCTGAAAGCCATTGAGCTTATTTGTGACATAATATCTAAAAAAATGTGCACAAATACTACATATGCATGTTTAATTTTGAGGATTTTCCCCAATTTTCTTACGAATTCTGTATTTACCAATTCCCACCCACCAGCCAGCTCTGCTCATCATACGTCAGCTACCAATAGCTACCTCTGCTTCCTCCAAGGCATGTGAAGCTAACCTAGACATATTTTCTAAATTTAGCTCGTGCTGTGCCACAGGGTAGTAGTCAGGCGCACTTGGAGGAAAGTGCTATCTGCCCTCTTCTGCATACATGAACTTGTAGATGCTCACGATTGCTTAGTGGAGATAAAGAGCATCCCTTGTTCCTTCCCTCCACCCCAGACAGCACATCTAATTTTTCTCTCTTAAGCTGCTTTTACAAGGGCACTTGCACCAGAACAAGCTGTTCCCGGAACAAGTTGCCCCGGCACAAATGCCCATCTAAACACGATTTGTTCTGGAACAATTTGACACCAGTGGGCGCAACTTCCTCCACTTTACGAGGTGGTGCAACTTGTTCTGGAACATCTTGTACTGGGTGCAACTTGTTCCCACTTACTGTCTAAATACAATTGGTGGCACGTAGGAAGGCTTACGCGTACACGGTAGCATTCATCCAGGTCATTTATCATCCAGATAAGATCGTTTCACGGCAAATTCAATGATCAGTTCTTCTCAAGTGTTTCCTTGTCAAACGTATCTGCCTTTAAATGATGGAGTCAAGCGATTCCCAAGCCAATCACAATAATAAGCGGACTAAAGAAGTTGTTGTTCTTACCCTCATCCAGTTGTGGGGCAATGCAGATACCCAGTTGGATTTGGAGAAATCGGGCCTCAGTAAACCGATTTACCACCAAATCACCAAGCAGTTAAACAGAATTGAGTAGCAAGAGGACAAATAAAGCAAGTTAAAAGCAAGCTTCTGATCACTTATTTGCACATGCACACTTTTGTGTTTACCTGTCTAACCTCCAGTTTGCCAACAATAGAGTGGGCATGTCGTCGATTCCTCATATCCGAGTATTTTGTTCCTTCTGGTCACATCTGATGGTGGGCTCACTGACTGCCAAGGAGCCCGTTTCTAGCTCTGAAAACTCGCGGGCATTGGTGGCACTGAAAGGTCGGTGGTGGTTGAGGTTGTGCCTCTTTCTCTTTTTTGCACTGTTGCTTGGTTTCCAGATTTGTTCTTCTGTTCGCTTCAGAGAGTTTCGTCTCTGTACGGATGGTGTTTTGTCACTTGGTATGCTGTCTGGCTGCTTCCTCCCAAGTCTCGGGGTCTATGTTGGTTGCCTTGAGGGTCTGCTTCAGCTGGTCTTTGTAGCGTAGCACGGGGCGGCCCCAGGGGCGTTTCCCTGTGCTCAGCTCACCAAAGAAGATCCTCCTTGGGAGTCTTGTTTCATCCATGTGGGCAACGTGATCTAACCACCAAAGAACGGTGTTTCATGATGGTCGCTTCAATGCTGGTTGCGTCTCTTTCGAGGACTGTAATGTTGGTGATGCAATCCTCCCAGCTGATGTTGAGGATGATGCAGAGCTTCTTCTGATGGAACTGTTGCAGCTTCTTCAGGTCTTGGCGGTAGAGGGTCCATGTTTTGCACCCGTAAAGGAGGGTCAAGACCACAACAGCATTGTAGACCATCAGTTTGGTTCGATGGCTGAGGTCCTTTTTCTTGAACGTCTGGCTTGTGAGTCTCCCAAACACAAGCTATGCTGCATGGAGCTTGTTTTCTATGTCCTTGGTTGAACACAGAGGAAAGTGGGCACAACTTGTTCCTGCTGCCCATGTAAAAGTAGCATTAGACTCCTGGGTGGCTGTGGCATCTTTAAAATTTGTACTCATGACCTTCCAACAAAAGGAAGAACATTTTTCTGTTGTGCCACTTGGAAGTCTGGTTTAACAGACTTTAAATAAAATAAAAAAAATTCAAAAACTAGAGACCTGTGCAAGTCTGAGCTCAGCCTTTTATGTCGACGCCAGGATTCGAACCAACATTGCAAAATCTGTTCCTTTCCTAGACAGTGTTCTAGACCGGTTGGTCACGGAGGATAACACCATGAACTGAGGTTATGTAACTTCAGTCAGTACGCAGTGGCACCACACCGTGACTGTAGAATCGCTACCTGAGGCTGGCACGCCAATTACATTCTTAAACACGCTCGAACTCGGTTAAACATACGCATACAGACAGGTGCCTCTGTAGGCTTCAACCAAAGGCTGAGCCAAAAATGTCTATGAATATTCCCATTCATCTAGGTCATAGTTACCTCAAGGAAACTGAATTGAACGCAACTGGACTTGGATTTAAGTCTTTGAAGACGTTTCACCTCTCATCCAAGAGGCTTCATCAGTTCACTTCATCAGCTTGTCTGACTAGACTGGGCTAGTCTGACCAGCTGGTGCGAGTACCCAGGTATTTAACCTCTGTGAAGTTGGTCTCAAGGCCATTGATGCCATTTTTTCTTTAGTGCTCCAGAGTATGATTTAAAAAAACCCACACAAATCCCATGTTTGAGTGCGTTTTGCTTTAACAGAGTTAAAAACAGAGTGAACGAGGGTGGCTACAGTACACTGTGGCACGATAACGATAAGAGAATGACAATAATCTTTGTGCTAATTACAGACTGTCACAATGTTAAGAATAACCGACACTCTACAGGACCGTAGTTTATGGCTGTAGTGTGTGAATGTGGCCCGGAAAACAGAAACACTCCTCTGAAAGAACAGCATGATGAAATGTAGGCCAGTGTTAGGGAACCCAGCTATAACAATCAGTGCTCGTTGAGAATGGGATGACTGAATTTATCTGAGACGGAACAGAGCTGTGTTCTGATCAAAGAGTTTTACAACATCCTGAGGAAATCCAATTTTATACAAAATGGTTATATAAAGTCCTCTTTAATGCATATTTTCGCCTTTATTGTCGAGAACAACAAACATATGAGGAAGACAATAGCGTATTTCAAAGCTGCGCTATTTCAAGCTTCACAGCACCACAATACGACGCTAGTAAAAACACGTGCGTGTGTTGTGAGCAATGAAAATACGTCCTTGCTGATGTTCGCGCTTTTTTTTTTACACTAATGGAGTTAAATGTTCTGTTGTACCTGCTGCAAGATGCAACGGCATCTGCCACACCAGTGCACAATAAATACCATGATACTCAGAAATATTAATAGGGCATAATTGTAGTTAATGAGTATAAACACACATTAAAAACTCTCTCTCTCTCTCACACACACACACACACACACACACACACACACACACACACACACACACACAACGGATGGCCTGAGCTCTGGTCTCAATTACATGTTTACTTTTGAGGCAGGAAAGCTGTAAAGAGGCAAAACCCCCACAGTCTCGGCTTCAAAGCACATCTGAGCCGTGAGCATCCTGACTAAACACACACACACACACAACCGTGAATGGCCATGAATGCTCATGTAGGATCAGTTTATACTCCAAAACAGTGCGCAAGTTATGATCCTGTTGATCTGTGTAGCTGCCAAAAAAAAAACCGACATCATTTATGAACCTGGATATTAATGTATTTTTTCAAACTGTTCGCAAGAGCATTTACACTAGAAATGGTGTATTCATGAAAATACGATTTGTTCAAAATAACATTTGTACCCTATGAGAGCACTTGAGTTTGCATAAATATGATGAATAAGGAGACATACTGTACAGGTCCCCAATAGACAGATACTCACACCGGCAAGGTTTACAGGTTCCTCGTACTGAGAGAGTCGACCAATGGACGGAAGACCAAACGATTTGTAGGGATCCTAAAAAAAAAAAAAAGGAAAAAAAAAACCTCAACCAGACAAACAGTATCTCAATCAATAAGCAGTGTTAAGTGCTAATCCTTCTCTGCACAGCCATACTACAGCCAACACACACATACAGTGGAATTTTATATATACACACAACCCCAATTCCAAAAAAGTTGGGACGCTGTGTAAAGCATGAATAAAAACAGAATGAGATAATCTACAAATCATGGAAACTCTATATTTCTTTGAAAATAGTACAAAGATAATATATCAAATGTTGAAACTAAGAAATTTGATTGTTTTTTGAAAAATATATGCTCATTTTGAATTTGATATCAGCAACAAGTTTCAAAAAAATAATAATAATAATAATAATTTGGTTAATTGGCAACAGGTCAGTAAGATGATTGGGTATAAAAAGAGCATCCCAGAGAGGCGGAGTCTCTCAGAAGTAAAGATGGGGTGGGGTTCACCGCTCTGTGAAAGACTGCGTGGGCAAACAGCGCAACAATTTAAGAATAACGTTCCTCAATGTTAAACCACAAAGAATTTGGGGATCACATCATCTATGGTCCATAATATCATTAAAAGATTCAGAGAATCTGGAGAAATCTCTGTATGCAAGAGACAAGGCTGAAAACTGACACTGGATGCCTGTGATCTTCAGACCCTCAGGAGACACTGCGTTAAAAGCAGACACGTGTCTGTAGTGGAAATCACTGTATGGGCTCAGGAACACTTCAGAAAACCATCGTCTGTGAAAACAGTTCATTACTGCATCCACAAATGCAAGTTAAAACCAGATATAAACAATATCTAGAAACACAGCCCCCTTCTCTGGGCCCGAGCTCTTATGAGACAAAGTGGAAAACTGTCCCGAGGTCTGATGAATCAAAAGTAGAAATTCTTTTTAGAAATCACGGACACCACGTCCTCCAGGCTAAAGAGGATAGGGACCATCCGGTGCACAGTTCAAAAGCAGCATCTGTGATGGCATGAGGGTGCATTAGTGGACATGACATGGGTAGCTTGTACATCTGGGAAGGCATCATTAACGCTGAATGATATAAACACGTTTCAGAGCAATATGCTGCCATCCAGACTAAATCTTTTTCAGGGAAGGCCTTCCTTCTTTCAGCAAGATAACGACTGTGGCAGCGGGGGCGTGGTCAAGTGCCGGTCTGTGACAGGAGGGCGGAGTCAGGGAAGATGAGTGGCAGAATCACTACACCTGACGGCAATTAACCTGTGTTTGTGTGTCTTCCCAGTAACCGCGCCCTATTTAAGGAGGCAGAGGGAGAGCAGAGGCGAGCTTCCCGAGACAAGACGACAGTGTGTGTGTGTGTGTCGTATTCACGTCTTGAAATTGTCAAACTGAAAAGTACGGCAATAAAGCCTTCTGATACCTTGATCTCTGTCCTGCCGTCCTCTGTGCCCCACCCACACATAGGGAACATACCACAGTGGTGCTGAAACCCGGAACAGGGGAGCACCAACCCAGCAGCCCCATGGAATCCTCCCCGTTCACCGACCTAGTCCACGCCCTCGCCACGGCTCAGCAAAGCCAGCACCAGGCGCTCGTCACACTCCGAAAGGAACAAGAGCGGCGCTTCGAAGCCCTGGTGCTGGCCCAGCAGGAAGATCGCGAGGCATTCCGGCATCTCCTCGCGTCGGCGGGGTCCACCAGCGCTCCGGCCGCGGGCCCGTCCCCCCTCACTGTCACCAAGATGGGCCCGCAGGACGACCCCGAGGCGTTCCTTACGTTGTTTGAACAGGTCACTGAAGCCTCGGGGTGGCCGATGGAGCGGCGCGCCTCCTCCCCCTGCTAACGGGAGAGGCACAGCTGGCCACGCTACAGCTCCCCGCCGACCACCGGCTGGCCTACGCGGACCTCCGCCGGGCCGTCCTCCAGTGCGTGGGGCGCACACCAGAACAACAGCGCCAGCGCTTCCGCGCGCTGCGTTTGGAGGAAGTTGGCCGGCCGTTCGCGTTCGGCCAGCAGCTCCGGGACGCCTGCTGGCGGTGGTTGAGGGCCGACGATCGCGACGCCGAGGGAATCGTCGACCAGGTGGTACTGGAACAGTTCATCGCCCGCCTACCAGCAGGAACCGCGGAGTGGGTCCAGTGCCACCGCCCGGCGTCGCTGGATCAGGCAGTCGGGCTGGCGGAGGATCATTTGGCGGCTGTTCCGGCGGCAGGACAGCTGAAGACGTCAACCCTTCTCTCCTCTTCTCTCTCTCTCTCTCTCTCTCTCTCTCCCCTTCCTTCTGTGTCCCGTCCTCGCCCCATTCCCCCACCGCGGAGACGGGGGCCGGCTCCACCCCAGCCGGCCCGCCGCACCCGTGGTGCCCTCCCGTTTCTCCCTTCTGTGTCTGTCTCTCCCCCCCCTCAGGTGAGTGAGCCCCAGAGCACCGGTGCAGAGGGAAAGCCTGGGCCGGTTTGCTGGTGCTGCAGGGAGCCGGGCCACCTGCAACAACAATGCACAGCAATGGAAGTGGGCGCGGTGGTACGGATCCCCGACGCGCCAGAGGCCGCCCTCGATCAGGCCAGAGCGTATCGCATACCGGTGAGTGTCCAAGGGGCTACAGATCAGGCATTGGTGGATTCTGGTTGCAATCAGACCTCGATCCGCCAAAGCCTGGTTCAAGACGAGGCATTGGGGGGAGCACAGGGGGTGAAGGTGTTGTGTGTGCACGGGGATGTTCACAGCTACCCTTTGGTGTCGGTCCACATATTTTTCAGAGGGGAAAAATCTATAGTGAAGGTGGCGGTTAATCCTCGCCTTACCTACTCTTTAATTTTGGGGACTGATTGGCCGGGATTTCGGGGTTTAATGACGCGGCTAGTAAAGAGTGGGTCCTGCCATTTGACAGGGGGAGGTCCCAGTGTTGCTTTGGCGGGAGCAGCTGTCGCAGAGCCATCTACGTCATCTCCGCGTCAGAGTGAGGAGCCGCCGGCTCCTCCTCTCTCTATTGGGGAATCCCTCGCGGATTTCCCATTAGAACAATTGCGAGACGAGACTCTGCGGCATGCGTTTGACCAAGTGAGAGTAATCAATGGTCAAACGCTCCAGCCGAACACCACCCCATCCTTCCCCTACTTCGCAGTTATGAAGGATAGATTATACCGAGTGACGCAGGACACTCAAACTAAAGAGCGAGTCACACAGCTGTTAATTCCGAAGAGCCGCCAGGAATTGGTATTCCAGGCAGCTCACTTTAATCCCATGGCTGGACACTTAGGGCAGGATAAAACACTAGCCCGAATAATGGCCCGATTCTATTGGCTGGGGATTCGCGGCGATGTCCGTAGGTGGTGTATGGCATGCCGCGAATGCCAGTTAGTAAATCCAGCGGCCATTCCAAAAGCGCCTTTGCGCCCTCTTCCGTTAATTGAGACCCCGTTCGAGAGAATTGGGATGGATCTCATCGGGCCATTAGATCGGTCAGCACGAGGGTAACGCTTTATATTAGTTCTGGTGAACTATGCAACGTGATACCCGGAAGCAGTGCCTCTGCGCAATATCTCAGCACGCAGTATTGCGGAGGCACTCTTCCGCGTCATCTCCCGAGTTGGAATCCCGAAAGAGATTCTGACTGATCAAGGCACCTCGTTTATGTCACGTACACTGAACGAATTGTATGGGTTGTTGGGGATTAAGTCGATCCGCACCAGTGTGTATCACCCACAAATGGACGGTTTAGTAGAACGGTTCAACCGCACCCTCAAAAATATTATTAAAAAATTCGTGAGTGAGGACGCACGTAATTGGGATAAGTGGCTCGAACCCTTGCTGTTCTCAGTGCGAGAGGTCCCCCAAGCCTCCACGGGGTTCTCCCCGTTCGAATTATTATATGGGCGTAAGCCATGCGGCATCCTAGATGTGCTGCGGGAAAATTGGGAAGGGGGACCTTCACAAAGCAAAAACGAAATTCAGTACGTTATGGACCTGCGCGCAAAACTCCACACGCTCACACACCTAACTCAGGAGAATTTGCGGCAGGCCCAGGAACGGCAAGCCCGCCTGTACAACAAGGGTACGCGCCTTAGAGAGTTCACTCCGGGAGATAAGGTACTCGTACTGTTGCCCACGTCGAGCTCCAAATTGATCGCCAAGTGGCAAGGACCCTTTGAGGTCACACGGCGAGTCGGGGACGTCGACTATGAGGTGAGGCGAACGGACAGGGGTGGGGCGCTACAGATTTACCACGTCAATCTGCTTAAACTCTGGAACGAGGAGGTCCCCGTGGCGTTGGTGTCGGTAGTTCCGGAGAAGGCGGAGCTGGGGCCGGAGGTTCAAAAAGGGACATTGGCATCACGTACCTCTCTGGTCCCCTGTGGAGACCACCTCTCCCCGGCCCAACTCACGGAGGTCGCCCAGTTGCAGACCGAATTTTCGGATGTGTTCTTGCCCCTGCCCGGTCGCACTAACCTCATAGAGCACCACATAGAGATGCCCCCGGGGGTGGTAGTGCGTAGCAGCCCTTACAGGCTACCCAAACACAAAAAAAAAGGTGGCTCAGGAAGAACTTCAGACCATGCTCGAAATGGGCATCATCGAGGAGTCCCACAGTGACTGGAGCAGCCCGGTGGTCTTGGTACCCAAGGCCGACGGGTCGGTCCGGTTCTGTGTGGACTATAGAAAAGTCAACACGGTGTCTAAATTCGACGCGTACCCAATGCCTCGTATTGAAGAGCTGCTCGATTGACTAGGCACGGCTCGCTTTTATTCAACACTGGATTTGACGAAGGGATATTGGCAGATCCCCTTGACTCCATTATCCCGGGAAAAAACGGCCTTTTCCATACCGTTCGGCTTGCACCAATTCGTCACACTTCCTTTTGAGCTGTTTGGGGCGCCTGCTACGTTTCAGTGGCTGATGGACAGGGTCCTCCGCCCCCACGCCACCTATGCGGCCACATACCTTGATGATATAATCATTTATAGTAACGACTGGCAGCAGCACTTACAACACCTGAGGGCCGTCCTTAGGTCGCTGAGGCGAGCGGGTCTCACTACCAACCCGAAGAAGTGTGCGATTGGGCGGGTGGAAGTACGGTATCTGGGCTTCCACTTGGGCAACGGGTAGGTGCGTCCCCAAATTAACAAGACAGCAGCAATTGCAGCCTGCCCAAGGCCCAAGACCAAAAAGGGGGTGAGACAGTTCCTGGGGCTGGCTGGCTACTATCGTAGGTTTATACCTAATTATTCGGACATCACCAGCCCGCTGACTGATCTCACTAAAAAGGGGGCACCAGATCCGGTCCAGTGGACGGAGCAGTGCCAGCGGGCTTTCTCTGAGATAAAGGCTGCACTGTGTGGGGGGCCACTATTACACTCCCCTGACTTTTCTCTTCCTTTTGTGTTGCAGACCGGTGCGTCGGACAGAGGGCTGGGGGCGGTGTTGTCCCAGGAGGTCGAGGGGGAGGACCGCCCCATCCTGTACATTAACAGGAAGCTGTCGGTGCGCATGAGGGGCGCTACAGCACAATCGAAAAAGAATGTCTAGCGATCAAGTGGGCATTCCTTGCCCTCCGTTACTACCTGCTGGGGCGCCCTTTCACCCTCTGTTCGGACCACGCGCCCCTCCAGTGGCTCCACCGCATGAAAGATGCCAATGCGCGGATCACCCGTTGGTATCTGGCACTCCAACCCTTCATTTCAAGGTGGTCCACAGGCCGGGGGCGCAGATGGTCGTGGCGGACTTCCTCTCCCGTCAAGGGGGGGGGGGGGGGGGGGGAGTCGGTTGCAGGCCGGACAGCCGCCCGGCCTGAGTCGGGCGGTGGGGGTATGTGGCAGCGGGGGCGTGGTCAAGCGCCGGTCTGTGACAGGAGGGCGGAGTCAGGGAAGGTGAGTGACAGAATCACTACACCTGACGGCAATTAACCTGTGTTTGTGTGTCTTCCCAGTAACCGCGCCCTATTTAAGGAGGCAGAGGGAGAGCAGAGGCGAGCTTCCCGAGACAAGACGACAGTGTGCGTGTGTGTGTCTCGTATTCACGTCTTGAAATTGTCAAACTGAAAAGTATGGCAATAAAGCCTTCTGATACCTTGATCTCTGTCCTGCCTTCCTCTGTGCCCCACCCACACACAGGGAACATACCACAACGACAAACTGCTTTCTGCACATATTAGAACTGCATGGCTCCGTAGTAAGAGAGTCCGGGTGCTAAACTGGCCTGCTGCAGTCCAGACCTGTCTCCCAGTTAAAACATTTGGCGCATTATGAAGTGCAAAATACAACAAAGGAGACCCTAAACTGTTGAGCAACTGAAATTGTATATCAGCAAAGAATGGGACAACATTTCTCTTTCAGATCTACAGCAATTGGTCTCCTCAGTTCCCAAACGTTTACAGAGTGTTGTTAAAAGTAGAGGTGATGCAACACAGTGGTAAACACGCCCCTGTCCCAACTTTTCTGAAAATGTGTTGCTGACATCAAATTCAAAATGAGCATATATTTTTCAAAAAACAATAAAATTTCTCAGTTTCAACACTTGATATGTTGTCTTTGTACTATTTTCAATGAACTATAGGGTTTTCATGATTTGCAAATTATCGTATTCTGTTTTTATTTACAGTTTACACAATGTCCCAACATTTTGGAATTGGGGCTGTATATATATATATATATATATATATATATGAATCAGTGCACAGGCCTCAGTGTTTGGGATTGTATGTGCATACGGTAAAAACTGTTCAATGATGGCAATTTAATGAAGCCACTGAATGAAGTAGACATGGCCTCTGTATCAGTCAGTTCAAGTGAAGGAGGTGTGGTGTATGCATCGGTCAGTCCCATTGAAGGAGGTGTGGCCTATGCATGTGTCAGTTCCAGGGAAGGAGGCATGGCCTATGTATCCAACAAGTCCAGTGAAGTAGGCGTGGCCTATGCATATGTCAGTTCCAGTGAAGGAGGTGTGGCCTATGTATCCAACAATTCCACTCAATGAGGCATGGCCTATGTATCCAACAATTCCAGTCAATAAGGCGTGGCCTATGCATATGTCAGTTCCAGCAAAGGAAGTGTGGCCTATGTATCCAACAATTCCAGTGAATGAGGTGTGGCCTATGCATATGTCAGTTCCAGCAAAGGAGGCATGGCCTATGTTTGTCAGTCCCATTGAAGGAGGCGTGGCCTATGCATGTGTCAGTTCTAGCAAAGGAGGTGTGGCCTATATATATCTGTCAGTCCAAGTGAAGGAGGCGTGGCCTATATAGCTGTCAGTCCAAGTGAAGGAGGTGTGGCCTCTTTTCTTGACCACCCCAGTGAAGGAGGCATGGCGTCAGTTCTAGCGAAGGAGGTGTGGCCTATGTATCTTTCAGTCCCAGTGAAGGAGGCTTGGCCTATATATCGGTCAGCTCCTAGTGAAGGGGGTGTGGCCTCTTTTCCTCACCATCCCAGTGAAGGCAGCATGGTCTATGCATAATCAGTTCCAGTGAAGGAGGTGTGGCCTATGTAGGGCTGCACGATTATGGAAAAAATGATAATCACGATTATCTTGATCAAAATTGTAATCGCGATTATTAATCACGATTATTCTTGATGTTAGGGAAATCACTTAAATTTTATTTCACTATATTCAAACAAACAATATGAACAGCTTTCAGTGCAGAATGAAATTTAAAAGAGAAATTCTGATTTCCAAATGACACATAAATGAAATTTATCCAAGAAATTACCAAAGGATGAAGGAACTGAAAACTCAATTGCAACAATTACATAGCATTATACTGAGGCCTACAAGTTTTTAGCTAGAAAGACCAGCCTATCAACATGCTCCTCACCTCCCCCTGCTTCTTCAGACACAGATTGACTCTGTTGTTCCGACATAGTTAGCTTTTCTCTCTCACCTCAATCTGTTACCTACTCTCACACTATCACCCCTTGAAGAAGATACCGCTGCCAGTGTTGCCAGATACTGCTGAGGTTTTCCAGCCCAAAATATGTTCAAAACCCGCCAAAATGCACTTAAAACCTCCCAAAATGTAAAATGTACTTGATGCCTATCTTGTAAAGTAAAAATATGCAGCTAAAGTCCAGTATACTATTTGTAAATCGAACAAATAGTAACATGAGACAGTCAGTGCTGGAGGTGAAGAATCTGCTGTTTGGTACTCGGCTCCGTGTGGTTCAATCAGATTATAACTCTGCAATCATCTGCTGTGTTCTGAATTCTACATGCACCAGTAGGTGACGCACACGCATAATATTATGTAGGCTATGTTAGGCTACGATGCATATCTAACATCTGCATTGCTGAGGTTATTTTTTTATTTGTCTTTTATTTATTTATCTTTTTATTTATCCTGTTTGTTTTATTAATTTTATAGGCCTAGTTATTCTGCTTAATTTATTTTTGTCTACATCCATATATTTTCTTCATCTGTTATCCTGATTTTTGTGGATTTGTTAGATTGCACCTGTTTCATATACTTCAATTAAAAAAAAAAAAAGTTAGGCTCCAATGCATGGCTGAATGTAACATGAGAAGAGAAAATGGAGAATGGATTGCGTCGTTCTTATTTACTAGTTTATGAGTTCAGTTTCTGCACTACATTACACACATTCATATTAGTCTTACAGTTACATCAACATTTTTTTGTTTAAATAATACTTAATGAGATTAATGTTTATTGTTAATGGTTAATTTAGGCCAATGCTCGATTTTGGTTGTTTAAAATACCTAAGGGCTGCTGGGTAAACTAGGTCTATGATTTGCCTCAGTTGACCAAAGAGAGCTGTTTTTCCTGATTTCCTTCGCATATTCAAGAACATCATTTGTCTTGGGTGTTTACATTCTCTCCCATCTCTGCTTTCTAGTGGGAGTGAAACTATATAAACATCTGATAAAAACCCGCCGAACTAACAGCCCAAGCCATTTTTTTCCCGCAAAGTAGAATTCGAAACCGCCCAATCTGGCAACACTGAAGCTCTGCGTACATGGCTTGCTTGCTTATTTAGGCGGAGTAATGAAACCTTACATGCGTCGGTTCGCCCCCTAATGGCTTGGCGGAGTACTGGTCAAAAAGTGCTTGATCAGATATGCAGCAGAGCTCGCATTTTAAATGGAAATAAATCGCGATTTTCATTTAATTTAATCGTGGCAGCCAAAATCGCGATTTTCGATTAAATTCGATTAATTGTGCAGCCCTAGGCCTATGTATCTTTCAGTCCCAGTGAAGGAGGTGTGGCCTCTTTTTCTCGCAGTCCCACTGAAGGAGGCATGGCCTATATATCCGTCAGTCCAAGTGAAGGAGGTGTGGCCTTTACGTAGCTCAGTAAATGGGGTGTAGCCTCGGCACCTGTCAGTCTCAGTGAAGGTGTGGTTTGTTTGTTTACCTCAGCGTAGACTCTGCTCTCGATGGCCCAGCCATTAATAGGGATGTCTTTCTGTTTGTGCTTGAGCTCATAACCTTTAGCAATTCGGATCATCTGCTGCACCAGGTCCAACCCTGTGATGCACTCAGTGATGGGGTGCTCCACCTGACACAGAAAACACACACACACACACACACACACACACACACACACACACACACACACACACACACACACGGGGGTATCAGTGCAACTCTTCAACCATTCTCAGTCACAATGATACAAATTAAACCCACTTTCTATTTAAACCCAGAGGCTCAATCAAGGAGGTCTGTATTCAGAAGCTGTACAGTTTCTTCCAAGTATTTTGAGTGTGTGTACATGTAAGCCTCGGAAGAATCACAACCACACACCTGGAGGCGTGTGTTCATCTCAAGAAAGTAAAAGTTCTTCTTGGAGTCAACCAGAAACTCAACAGTGCCTGCTGAAGAATATTTTACAGCTTTAGCCAGAGACACGGCCTGTTCTCCCATCGCACGCCGAGTGGCCGGGTCCAGAAATGTGCTGTTCACACACACACACACTTATTAGAAACTCTCATACAATATTCTTAGTTGTTTATTCTCCATCGCTTCCTATATTTTCAGTCTTTGACCTGTAAAATAAACCATTGATCTGCTTTTCACAGTGATGACATTAAAAATCATTTCAGTACCTCTGTACATTTCTGTTGTGCCATATACAATCAGAAAACAATGAAACATTTACTTTTTCATGCTACGTTTATGTAGTTTGTTTTGGTACATTTAAAAGAAAATTAACTACAAGTGTACAGCTTTGTGATTCTGACAATAAACAAACCAACAAACTAACCAGACTATACTGGCTTATTTGTTTTTATCTCATCTCATTATCTGTAGCCGCTTTATCCTGTTCTACAGGGTCGCAGGCAAGCTGGAGCCTATCACAGCTGACTACGGGCGAAAGGCGGGGTACACCCTGGACAAGTCGCCAGGTCATCACAGGGCTGACACATAGACACAGACAACCATTCACACTCACATTCACACCTACGGTCAATTTAGAGTCACCAGTTAACCTAACCTGCATGTCTTTGGACTGTGGGGGAAACCGGAGCACCTGGAGGAAACCCACGTGGACAACATGCAAACTCTGCACAGAAAGGCCCTCGCTGGCCATGGGGCCCGAACCCGGACCTTCTTGCTGTGAGGCGACAGCGCTAACCACTACGCCACCGTGCTGCCCTTATTTGTTTTTATATTGTAGATTTGTCTTTGTGTCTCATGCGGTGTGGTATGATGTTTGTGTAACCAATCAGCAGTGCACACTGCACCTGACTTCACCCCCAACTGCTATCAATCTACCGAAAAACAAATAACTGGAACCATTGGTACCAGAGCACTGGCCAGTGGAAAAAGTATCAGGCCAAATGAACCATCACATACACACACACACACACACACACTCGAGCCCCTTTCACATAAATTAGGGATAAAATTAGCTCATGTTTAAAGCCTTTAATTTTCTGTAAAGCTGCTTTGCGACAATGTCTGTTGTTAAACGTGCTATACAAATAAACATGTGAAATCCATTAGTGTATGAGGTGAAAACAGCAGCAAACAGATGATAAATTTTTCATTCCCACTCAGTCTTCCATAATGGTAAAGTAACGGATATCATGTATTTCCACCTGATTGGATTAAACAGAATGCTCCGGAGAACGAACCTCCACAAGACGTGTGAACCATGTGAAACCGGATATGATGTATAATTCATGAGGCAGCAAGTTTATTGCTGTAAAAAGCTCAAGATGAGACATTAGCTAGTTAGCAGCAGAGTTCTCAAAAAAAAAAAAAGTAGCAGCCGGCTAAAAAAAAAAATAGTAGTAAGCGGCTCTGGAATTTGCCACGGCAAAGCCACCATGGTGCTCCAAAGGTGCACTAATGCTGGGGTGGGGGTGTCTGGGAGCATGCCCCCCCCCCCAGAAAATTTTGAAATTTACATGCCTTCTTGTGGCTTCTGGTGCATTCTTAGCGAATAAATCACTAAAGCCTAGGTCAAAACTGGACGTACGATTTTTTGGCCGTGCGATTTTTGGCATTTCCCAAATCGCTGCGGTTTTTTTGTTCATGGAGAAAGACGCACGTTGGCCGTAAGTTTGTCTTGCAACCTGAAAAAAACGTAAGCACCCGTAGAGTTTGTTTGACATGACAAAGAACCTCTGCGGCCGGTCTACGGCTCGAAAATCAGCACGTCACACGCGCACCCTCCGTGCATTTCACACGCACCCTCCATGCGTTTCTTGCGTTTTTTGCACGTAGACCGGCCGTAGGAGCACGTACGGCTGGCTGTGACCGAGGCATAACCATTTCCCTGTAAAATACTTGCAAAATATGTGTGAAATTTCCCTCCAGATGCATGTGCTTGGCTTTCTCAGTTACCCTCTGTAGTACGCTGCCTGGCTCTGTAACATAACTACATATGCTACGGCGTGGTCCCATGGTCCGGCTCAGCCAATCAGAGTGAGAAAATCGATCAAGAAATATGGCGTCACTTCCCGTCATACTAGACCTGAATCAAAGACAATTTCGTGGTGGAATAATTGGATTTGCAGCAAATTATGGGCAGCGGAGACTAGGGCTGTAACAATATGCGTACCGAAATCGAAATCGCGATACGCAGAGCCACGATCCATGTCGCGATACAAGAAGGCAGAATCGCAGTACACCCTTTCAAACTTCTCCTCAGCCCAAAAACAGAGGCGCTTCCAAACTTCAATTTATGAATACTTTACTTTTTATTTAAATTACATTTTAAACTTACTTAAATTACTTTTATTTTTTATATCTATTAGTAAGTCGTTTTTTCGCCGACCTGCAACAATCTTCTGCGAGTCACGCAACGTCCACGCTCGCCACTGGCAGAGCATTCATTTCTTTTAAGCGGTCGCCATTCTGGTTGCGACGTGGGGAGCGAATCTGTAAACAAGCAGCTCATTGGCTGGCTAGGTGTGCCACAAGCCAATCACAATCACTTGACCGGAAAGGCATGCAGTGTTGCCAGATTGGGCGGGTTTAGGTGCTTTTTGGCTGGTTTTGAACATATTTTGGGGTGGAAAACGTTAGCAATATCTGGCAACACTGAAGGCATGTCTGCTTGGGCGGAAGCCTTCTGTGGCAGTTACACACTGACACGCGAGCAATGTTTCACCATAAAAATTCCGTAATTTCCATCTGTTTTCCGCGATCAGAGAAAATCATTGGCCCTATGAGAGTGAGACAGTGAGAGAGCCACCCCCCCCCAAAAAAATCTTAACGGATTTACACGATTTGGAAAAATGACTTTTTCAGAACTGAAAAAAACAGAGCTTCCGGTTTAACAGTATTATTTTGAGAAATAAAACAGTCTTTGGATATACATTTGTTCATTTTTGCATACATATTACTCATTCTCTGCAGTGGTCTGAATTATTTATTAAATAGTTAATGTAAGTAAGTAAATGTTAATAAGTCAAATTTACTACTTTAAAAATACATTTTAAAAAAATCGTGGGCCAAAAATCGCGATACGAATCGAATCGTGAGTTGGGTGTATCGTTACAGCCCTAGCGGAGATGACAGAAATCACTTGAACGCTGAAAGACAAGTTTTTTTTTTTCTGAGATCAAGTAGCTGGCACAGACCGTCTGTGTAGGTGGAGAAAACCACTGGTCGTGGACATCTCTGTAGCAACATGGCACGAATCGAGCTGCATCACGCCTCTCTTCAGAGAGTCTCTTCCTGTTTCTGAACATTTGTTTTGTTCCAGCAAAAGCTATCGAGAACATTTTTGCTTATATCTGCTGATTGGCTGGTTGCTTTGAGTTTGCCGCCGGTTGTGTTACACTGAGACAGTATGAGTAGTGCTGTCGCAATATCACTATATCTTCATTTATATCACCACCAGCATCACGACCGTCACAAAATATGTATGAAACCGTGACTGTTCCGATTCCCACTGGAGCCGTGGTAAAACATTTCCGTAAATATTATTGGGTCAGCTGGGAGAAAATTAAGGTGTTATCATTTTGCTCCCATTCCCACGATACCATTACAGCACAATAACAGAAAACATGCGGTTTTCAGTGCGAGTGGGAACGGGGTAACACACACCTGGGTGCCTCCTCCACCACTTTCTGGTTGCGTCTCTGGATGGAGCACTCTCTCTCGTTCAGCCACAGAGCGTTTCCATGCTTATCGGCCAAGACCTGCACACATGTACCATTACACACACACACATCAATGGAAGAACTGATTGAAACCATTTACACCAATATAGATCACCTTCCACTATTCCAAGCCTGATTTTAAAGAAACAGCTTAGCACCAAAAAGAGTCTACACATTTCCTCTTAACCCCTTACGTAGACGTGTTCCGTGTGCGATATTTGCTTTGTCAGTTTTGCTATGGAGTTACACTACAATGCAATTAAGAAGTAAAAGAAGTCTACTATACGTCATGTAAAATCTTTTCCATAAATACATGCTTACATTTTGTTACTTTTGCTTGCGAGTTTACTTCCGGTGAAGGAAGTGGTGGTCAGACAAACTGATTTGGCTGCTGGCATGCACAGAGCTAGTGAAACCGTCTCAGACTATTTTTGCAGTTTAGAGGCCAATGTACGGTCAAGATACCTTCAGAAAGTTGCTCTTTGCGATGGGATAGATCCTTACACGTTAACAAAGAAGGATTTTTCTTATGAGTTGGAAAATTATCCATCAGTTGATTTCCCCGACATCTCAAACTACCTGGTGCTGCAGACATCGTTCTACACGACAAACAGATGAAAACCTGAAAGAGTACAGAGGAGTACAACTTTTTATATGTGGCTGGGTTAAAGATCTGCGGATCAGGACACTACAAGATAAATCCTGGATCGTTTATGCCTGGGTAAGTAGGGATTTCTGGGCTTTTTGTACGCGGCTTTGTGATGGTTGCTAGGATGCTACAAGTTTTAGTATCAGGTGTAAGCAAACCACAGCCACTTGATTCTCAATCCTCCCTGCTCTTCTCTTCCAGATAAATCATTCACAAAAGGTCCACAGAAACCCCTTTAAAGACCTGGGTATTGGTGAAACTAGACGGAGAAGTTATCACGTCTCATTGGAACCGCATGGCCGGGGAAACAGTTTTGCGCTGTTGACTCATGAAGTCTGCTTTTGTGTTTCAGTGGATCGTCTTGATTAGCTTATCTATCTAGTTCAGTGTAGGAGCCCAATCTACATCATCGTCCTTGCAAAGACTGCTTGGACACCCTGATAAATAAAGCGAAAACATGCGTGTTAGTTTACAATATAGTGACCACGATCAAACAGTAAACAAAAGTGCGTCTGAGGACTGAAGCGTCTCCTGAACTTCAAAACATCATGAAATAACAGAAAACGGCGAGAAAAGAAATAAATCGGAGGAATTTACAAACCTTTCACAAAAGTGATTACTGTAACTTCAAGTATTCTTTAACTCAGCTCCCTTCCATCGCAGCGAAAGGTTCAAGAGCCACCTTTCTCGTCATCTTTTGGTAAAATCCTTTGCTCTTTCACGCTTTATCACTTCACGGGGAACCCGGAAGAAACTTTGATCAGTTTCACGGTTTGTTTGATTAAAAAGCCTAGGGCATTTTAATGATTAGCAAGGCGCCCCAGTGATGGTCATGCTTTGTGAACAGTGAGCTTAGCTGACCACCACTTCATGTCTTGCAAATCTAATGAGGTGGATGTGATGTCAGATGCAACCCACCTATATCTGCTGGGTTTCAGTCATGTGACTTTTCTTAGCGGTTTTACCAGAAGTGAAATAGCTGGCGGTTTAAACGGCTGCCGTAGTGCAAACAACTAGTGATAACTCATCAGAGTATGCTCGTAATCTAGAAGCCACTGCTGGCTTTAGATATATTCAGAAGATCGCTATGTGCAATGGAATCGACCCCTACAGTCTGGGAAAGAAGGATTTGTCATCCGATCTCGAAAACTACCCTTCAGTCGAGTTCCCCGACATCTTGAGCTATCTGGTGTTGCAGACGTCCTTCTACACCGCAAAACAGATGAAAGCGTGGAAGAGTACGGAGGCTTACAGTCGCTGCCGAATGAATCCTGTATTGTTTTTGCCCGTGCAAGTATTTTTTTTTAAAAGCTTTTCGTTGCGTCTTTACAACGAAGCGCTGCAAGTTGAAGTGTAAACAAACAACAATTTGCTTGATTCTCACTTGTGTTGGCTCTTATCTCTCAGCTAAATCATTCACAAAGATCATCAGAAACCCCTTTAAAGACCTGGATCTTAGTTAAACAAGACGGAGAAGTGATCACGGCGCATTGTAACTGTATGGCTGGGGAAGAATTTTGTCGCGACCTTCATGCACATGGACTTTGTGAGGAGGAAACAAAGAAACAGCTGGGGACTTTAGCGATTCGTGACTAAAAAACGTACCATAAAATAACAACACATAGCAAGAAAAGTACTTGGAAAACACTAAGGCCATAGCTGAGAGGGAGATACAAACCTTTCACCAAGTGATCACTGCAAACTCGAACATGCTTCGACTCGCCTCCCTTCGATTTCAGTGAGACGTTCAAAAGCCACCTTTCTCGACATCTTTTTGTGAAATCCTGTGTTCGTTCACCCTTTTTTATTAGTTTACACGGAACCCTGAAGAAACTTTGATCAGTTTCACGGTTTGATCGATTCGAACAACTTAAAAAAACAACGCAAGCGTAAGGCGTTTTTCATGCGAGCAATGCACCTTCTCCGTACAAACGCTTTGTCAACTGAGCTTTGATAGACCACCAGCTAAAGTTTTGAATAACTAATGAGGCGGATGTGACGTCACGTCACGTGAAACCCAGCAATAGCATTACTAAACTACATAATCTCATTAATAAATAATTTTGTAAAACACCAGTTCAGATTGGAAAATTATCATCATCCACATAACTTGTAGCTTTCCATTATCACGCCTCTTTTAAAATTTGTAAGGCGGGGCCGAGATACCATGTTGGAAAACGTTAATAGTTGAAACATGACCAAATTTGTTCTATATTTCAACAACCTCACCTCTTGGCATCTTGAAGGAAAAGTGACTGAATAAAAGTGTACTGTATTTCACTCAAAATCTTTTCCATAAACACATGCTTCATATATTACGTACCGGTAGCCTAGTCTCACAAGAAATTAACTATAACAATAATAATAACTTTATTAAAACACAAGATCCACTTGGCTGACGCTGAATCCATTAGATGTGTGTATAATCTATATCTACTTTATTAAATTCGTAAAATATATATAATATAACTCATATAAAATAGGTAATATACAATATAATAAGACAAACATATTATGATGATTAATAATGACTAAAATTTATATTCCATTTATAAAAATATATCTGAATACCAGAAAAGTATTTCCAACAGTTAGTTCTAAGTTGTAAAACATTACATTATAGCCTTCAGCTACAAAGTGTAGTTTTATTTGTGTTCACAGATTTCACTAAATCAGACTGTGTAATAAAATACATTAGTGAACTAAGGCCGTATCACTGTGGTTTGAGGCAAAGAACATTTATGGATCCGTGACTAGTCAGCTACATTATCCTCGTAGCTCCAGTGCAAACCTAAATCAGGAAACTTCAGACAGTAAATCAGTCTCGGCTGATCATATACATTTGACGAAATGAAGATTAATTTAAACATTTGAGAAACTAGACTGAATTGAGTTGGAAAAGTGGGAGGATATACACAAAAAAAGGAAGGGGGGGAAGAAAAAAAAAAAAAAAAAAAGAGCACTGCTCTCATCAGATAGTCACACAAGGTCACCTGGATCTCAATGTGCCTGGGGTTATCAATGTACTTCTCAATAAGGAGTCGATCGTCCCCGAAACTGGACGCAGCCTCCTGAGAGGAAAAACGAAACCCTTCCCTAAGGAGACAAAACACAAGTCTAAGTTTTCACATTGCGCTGACTTTTCTACTGATCTAAAACAATAATAAACAATATGAGAATAAATAAGGAGTGATCGTTTGACCAAGATGACACTGAAGCTGGATTGGCTCGGGTTCCTCACGCCTCCTCTGATTGGGCAGTTGGAGTGGTGCTCGAAGGGTCAACGCAGTGGCCGTATCAAAGCTTTCCTCTTATCAGTTAACAATCTCTTTAATCTCACCTCACGCTCACGTTTTGTCACACTTTCTTGACTTGAGATAAAATCCGATTTACAACTCAAACAAAAGGTTGACTTCACGTCAGAGATAAGGAGCGCAATTAGGGGCGTCCTCGTTTGCTCAGCGTTTTATCAGAGAGACTGTCTCCAGAGCCAGAGGAATACAAGAGGAAGGTGTCATGGCTTTTCTAACAGTATGTCTGGAAGGAGCAGACTGTATAAACCCACGACAGAGAGAACTTTATTGGGTGTTCATATGCTGTTCACACACTCGACCTACGAGTCAAGCTGTAAACGCACATCGGGAATAAACGCGAGAAAAAGATCAATCGTTAACTTCACTCACGCTTTTCATCGTGCGGTTTTACTCCTCTATAAAACACACATTCACTGGATTCAAAAAAATGATTTTAAAAGTGTATTCAACAGGGTAAAGAGATTTAAGATCCCTTTTTTATATATTATATATGAATAAAATATTTATCACAAGATCAACTGAGAGCTACTGCTCACTTACGTATTCGCCCCCGCTCTCGTTTATATCAGAATGCAAGCGATCGAAGGAATAGGACACTTATTATGAATGTCGACTTCAACAAATAATTAACCCTGAAACAAGTAAGTAAAGAGCCGTGTCTCTCCCCAGGAATTTCAAATAGCATCCTGGTAAACTGTCATTTTGAAATCGCATTTTGCTTCTCGAAATAGTGTCAAAATCCACCCTATATGTTTCGTAAATACATTCAGTCGGTAAACAGGAAGTCGATGTGCGACAAATCTGAAAATGGTATACACGGTATAGAACCCCAAGCTGAAACTTGGTACCAAGTATCAAGCAGTTGTGATTTATAGTTGCTGAGAAAAGTGTTACGAAAATTTTGTAAATCCACACTATACAGTATGTTTCGTAAATATATTCAAATCGGTAAACAGGAAGTCGATGTGGGACAGACCTGAAAATGGTATACCGGTACATGTTATAGAACCCCAAGCTGAAGTCTGGTACTAAATATCAAGCAGTTGTGATTTGTCGTTGCTGAGAAAAATGTGATGAAAATTTTGTAAATTCACCCTATATGTTTCATAAATACATCCGGTCGGTAAACAGGAAGTCGATGTGCGACAGATCTGAAAACGGTACACACGGTATAGAACCCCAAGCTGAAACTTGGTACCAAATATCAAGCAGTTGTGATTTGTCGTTGCTGAGAAAAATGTGATGAAAATTTTGTAAATCCACCCTATATGTTTCGTAAATACATCCAGTCGGTAAACAGGAAGTCGATGTGCGACAGATCTGAAAACGGTATACACGGTATAGAACCCCAAGCTGAAGCTCGGTACCAAGTGGCTATGACTTGTGGTTGCTGAGAAAAAGGGTGTTTCAGACGGACAGAGATACGGACATACAGACAAAGGTAAATCAGTACGTAGTAATAATAATAATAAAAATTTTAAAAATTCAGTTAATAACTTGAAGTTGCATGTTTTCTGCACTAAGGTAAACCAGATGTTATGTTTTCGATTCAGCATATATTAATACAAATCTTAATTTAATCTCAGAGTACACAGAGAGAGAAATCAGAATTTATAATATACAAATAACTTACTAAATATAAATAAATGCTTAATGTAAATAGAAATATATTCATAATATAAATATTCATCCATGCTGATAAATTTTTTAAGTAAGATTATTTAACTATCAATTTAAACATAAATAACAAAATAATACAATACAGCAAAGTGTCAATAAAACAATCAATTAATTTATAAATGATCAGAAAGCAGTGTTGCGTGACTGGGAATAGTCATAATTATTTTGCTTCAATTTTATCCACAGTTCACTTCACAACATTTTAAAGTCCCGAAGGGGGATTATGTCGTAGCAATTTCCATCCATCCCGGGAAGGGTGCTCACCTTTTGAAATCAACTCCTCTCACAATTTTTGAAGGAATTTCACAAAACTTGGCAGAATTCTTTGTTACATGTCGGTAATACGCATATTGTAGTTTAATTAAATTGGGTCACATTTTACCAGAGTTACAGCCCTTGATTAACAACCTTGTACTCTCACAATTTCATGAAGGTGTGTTCGCCTTCTGACATCAACTCCTCTTACAATTTTTGGATGAATTTCTCGAAGCTCGGCAAAAGGCCTCGTTATATGACGGTAATACGCATATTGTGATTTAATTTCGTTTGTGAAAATTTTACCAGAGTTTTGACCCTTGATTAAATAACTTGTACTTTGACAATTTCATGAGGGTGTACGTTCTTCTGAAATCAACTCCTCTCACAATTTGTGGAGGAATTTCACCAAACTTGGCACAAGGCTTTGTTATACGACAGTTATACGCATATTGAAATTTCGTTTAATTTGGGCAAATTTTCCCAGAGTTATGCCTTGATTATTAACAAACTTGTACTTTGGCAATTTCATCAAGGTGTGCTTGCTTTCTGAAATCAACTTCCCTCACTATTTTTTTACTATCCTCCGCTGGCTGAAAGGCCCGAAGGAGGGATTATGTCGTGGCGATGTCCGTCTGTCCGTCCCGGGAAGGGTACTCACGTTCTGAAATCAACTCCTCACAATCTTTGGAAGAATTTCACAAAACTTGACAGGATTCTGTGTTATATGTCGGTAATACGCATATTGTAATTTCATTCAATTCGGTCGCATTTTACCAGAGAGTTATGGCAGAGTTGCCAGCAAGGGATATTGTGTTCTCAGAGCACTCTTGTTTTTAAAATTATACTATGCTCTAAATTTTTCTCCCTAAATTGACTTCTTTTTCAGAAACGTTTCAGTTCCCACTTGATCATAAACACAGCATAAAGGTTTTGTACATCTCATCTCATTATCTCTAGCCGCTTTATCCTTCTACAGGGTCGCAGGCAAGCTGGAGCCTATCCCAGCTGACTACGGGCGAAAGGCGGGGTACACCCTGGACAAGTCGCCAGGTCATCACAGGGCCGACACATAGACACAGACAACCATTCACACTCACATTCACACCTACGGTCAATTTAGAGTCACCAGTTAACCTAACCTGCATGTCTTTGGACTGTGGGGGAAACCGGAGCACCCGGAGGAAACCCACGCGGACACGGGGAGAACATGCAAACTCCGCACAGAAAGGCCCTCACCAGCCACGGGGCTCAAACCCGGACCTTCTTGCTGTGAGGCGACAGCGCTAACCACTACACCACCGTGCCGCCCGGTTTTGTACATTTTAAGTGAATTTCTAAACGCTCAGCCAAAAAAAAAAAAAAAAAACCCACTGTGCGCTCACACCGACAACTGTCACGTTAAATATTCAGAAGAGAAGAAACAGAAGCATGAAAAGAATTCAACTTTTCAATCTCAGCAACCTTTATAGAATCATGAAGAACTTTACAAATGTGTACAGTGATCTCTCACCTAGTCTCCTCATCGTTCCAGGCGATCCTCATTCCTTTACCTCCACCACCAGCAGACGCTTTGATCATAACTGGGTAACCTGAAAGAGTGGGAAAAAAGGTTGCTTTTTCCAAAAAACACCCTGTTAGCTACTCTTAAGGTGATGATACATGGAGCAACTTTTTGGGCAGTGTTTCCGGGCAACTGCGCTTCGATACTTTCCCATTTAGATTGGGCAACATAATTTCTATCTGAACGATTTTGATCGTTTTGGGCAACTTTTTAAGATCATCCAATCAGAGTGTGAGCAGCGAATCACAT